>NC_089769.1:24852083-24877083 GCF_040412425.1 Macrobrachium rosenbergii
TTATTTTTGCCGTATAAGGTATGTCACGTTTACTAATATTTTCGTTTTTTTTTTTCAAATGGCTGAAATGTATCGTATCTTCAACCGAATAACCATATCACGATCAAGCAATATCGTTTCCCAGAGCGATTTGTTTGCTCTCTAAACATTTAAAATAGAGCCACACTAAATTATTAGCCCATCCCAACGTCATTAAAACATGATGCTGAATGACATCGTCCGGGATATTACATTTCGATACCATTACACGAAGCTGCAAACGAAGTCCTGACTAAAGCTTTGGCACGGTTGAGAGTGAATTAATGTAGTGAAGAAAGAAATGATCGAATGGACACAAACAGAGCTGACTGAAAGCTGTAAACATACTGTATATCATGAACTTCATTCACTCTGACCATACTACTGATTTCTTAGCACTGAGGATTTTGAATCTACGGAGTGATATACACCGCATGCTGGAAATACTTGTATTATTGCGATTTATCGATATTTACACTATGACATCATATCCTGATCTGGAAAAGATTTCTCGCTGGAAAAATACGTTCAGCAGCATATGACCCTGAAAAATATACTTTAGGAAAGAACATCAAACAACAATTGAAATCACAGTAGCGTACGAACGACGAAGTCAAAACCTTCCTGACACTGCATCACTGCTGAACATGATTAAGTTAATGTCCCATTAATACTTCACAATATTTTATATGTGCTGCATTCTAAGTCTGGATCATTTATGATGCAGTGAAGAAGCTGATGACCAATGAAACCGAATGTTTGGAGAATTACAGCATTTATTCAGCTTCAAGATGTCATCAGAGGGAAAGTGGCAATTAACGCGTTAATAAAGCAAATGCTTCCTGACGAACAAATCCCCCCAGTAAAACTGTAGCGCCAACTGTGCTGAACTTTTGAAAGATAGGAATGAAACAACAAGCCACGCCTTCTGCGTGTCAGCGTTTCCACATGAGAAAAAGCAGCTTCCTTGTGAAGCTGTCTTATTTCCTTGAATTTCCTCACATTTGTTTTCTGCTCTGGAATATCCTTCTGCGTCGATCTTTAACAGTCATTTTCTTTCGTGATCACCTCTAGTTGTCATGTCATCATTAAAGGAAAACGATGATAATCCAGGTATGCAAATGTAGCAGACGCATAAGAATAAAGATGGGAGTCACCGACTTGCTGACTATCCTCAGTAAATTTGAGGTTATTATAATGTGTAAAGAACTGCTTGACTTACATTGTCAGACATTTAACGCTTTGTATATTTGTCCGGCTTCTATCATAGTTTTACAATAAACCGCGAAAAGCCCTTTGAACGATGGAGCTTTACCAAGTCTATTGATCTAAATGTCACTACTCTACTTACAAACTGTAAAGGGTAATCACATTACAGATTCCCTCAACAAAAATTATTTGCCTCAAATATTCAGATTCTCCTAATGCCAATAGTTATAATATTTATTTTCTGCCCCTGCAATGTTTCAAACGTACTGATCATATTTTTCATGTCTCGAATGTATTCCTTTGATAAGAATATCAATATACAATACAACATAAGTATTCTTGCTTCTGGATTGTCCACTTCAGTAGGAACAATAATACTAAAATAAAGTAAGAAAAGTGATCATAGTTGCGGAGGAATGGAAATTTGAAAATACTCTGACTGAAAGTCCCATTTTAAAGAAAGCACATTTTACTGTCATACCTTGGATGATGTCCCGGTAGAAGTTAAAAAAAAAAAAATTGTCTTCAGTTGCTGGATTAATTTTGTGAGGTTAATTTACAGTGTCAGTCACACACCTTCCCTCCCTGCCTCAGTATCGCTGCAAAAAGAAGTAACAAAAAATGTTCTAACTGTTTATTTCTAAACCATGTCAGCCCCTTCTTGATGACACAGTAGACAGACAGGGGCAAGAGTAGATTCTTAAACAGACTTGAACTAGTATGACTATAACAACAGTAAGAAGGGCTCTTGCAATATATGAGTACAATTATTATATTGTAATTCTGTTTATTAATATTTAATGAACTATAATATAATTTACTTTCAAAGTAATTAATAACATTATTCGTTCGTAATGGGAGGACTAGGTGTGTCTGGGGAAACTTTTCAGGTTTATTCTATCATTCACTTGATAATAAATCAACAGCAAGTAACTTCAAGTGTACAGAAAGAATTCTTTAATAGGAATTAATATTTGATGACTGTAGAAGTTACTCCAACTTCATGTGCCTATTATGTCCCCAATTTCCTTCCTCTATTGCTTCTCAGAGACTAAATCTCTTTGTACACTCCTGCGAGAGGAAATATCTACACACTCCTCTAAGTAGAGCAACCCCACCCCCTCCCCCCAACTCGTTCACGGTGACATCATGATTCTTTTGTCGTAGCAACATTATTAGAGTTTATCCATGATATTTGATGAATATACACACTCCCCCCAGTAATAACTGAGACCTCTCACACAGCACATTAAATACTGAATGGAAGAATCCTAGGCTCTCATATCAAATGTCAGTATTTCGTATCCAGAATATAATGAATGTAAGTCACTGCTTCAAAACAATGGCGTTCATCACCACAAATTGAGTTACTATTCAAAACTCCCTCATAATCTGTGCTTCACCTCATGCTTCATGCATATACATGAACATACTTTGTATGTAAATCACGTCATTACAAGTTCAATCCCTCTTGATTGGTAACAGCGACGTCATTGTCCGTTCTTTTGCCACAAGCTGTAAGCTTTGATTTGACCTTCCCGATCTGCATAATCATGTAGGTTATATTTGCCACCTATACATTGATATCGCCGGGGGGCGAATCTCTTTAAGGAGACACTTGTTCTAATTTTATATATATAATAACCGCTGTACAGAAATGTTTAGTTTTCAGCTGCTGAATGAAGAATACACACACACACACACACACACACACACACACACACACACACACACACACACACACATATATATATATATATATATATATATATATATATATATATATATATATATATATATATCTGTCTGTGTGTGTGTGTGTGTATACTATTTATGGTGGTGGGTATGTAGACTCCTGATATTTTGATCCTAGTAATTTAACTCTCGGTATTTTGACTCTGGGTAAATTGCAATCCGGTTTCGTGAACACCCGGTAATTTGACATCCAAAATAAATAAATAGCTAATTTGGGAAGCATATTCTTTGGAAATGGCCAAGGGCAATTACCTTACTGAGGAAATAGAAATTACATAATTTGTTTAATAAGTTG
The DNA here is from genome assembly GCF_040412425.1 of Macrobrachium rosenbergii. Classification (NCBI taxonomy): domain Eukaryota; kingdom Metazoa; phylum Arthropoda; class Malacostraca; order Decapoda; family Palaemonidae; genus Macrobrachium; species Macrobrachium rosenbergii. The sequence goes on from NC_089769.1 coordinate 24,855,361, forward strand.
AAGGCTTAATTTACATATTAATTCTTTTATTCAAGTATATAAGTAACTTGTATAGGAGTAGACCAGTTGAATTAGTGTGTTGTGAGCTCAAAAATGGGTGATGTGTATTAAAGTCTACTGCATTTAAAGTGTTTTACCATGACATTGTGCTGTTTCAGTTTTGGTCTCTAAGAAGTAAGGTTTCAAAAGATTCACATGTATCTTCCTCTGTCGTTTCCTTCTCCCTGGTGTTTCAATCACATAAGTTCGATCACTTAACTTCTCTATTATCCTATAAGGACCTTGAAATTTACTGGTAAGGGGAAATCTTTTCACGGGTAAGAACACTAGAACTTGCTGTCCTACACTAAAACTTCTTAGTTTAGTCTTAGCATCATATCTTCTTTTCATTTTCTCTTGACTTATTTTCACATTTTCTAAAAAAGAATTTTCTAATTTCTCTTAATCTTTTCCCTAAATTCTTCACATATTCTCGTTGGACTTCCTCTTGATTTTCTTCCCAATTCTCTGCAAGAATCTTCAATGGACCTCTCACGTCTCGACCAAAAATCATTTCATTTGGTGAACACCCCATACTTTGTTGATAAGCAATCCTAACTTCCAACAACATCAAGGATAAACCAGCATCCCATTCTCTTCCTGATTCATAACAATATTTTGTTAACACTTTTCAATGTCTGGTGGAACCATTCCAAGGCTCCTTGAGTCTCTGTTGATAACTGTTGTTTTGCTCCTAACAAGTTCATCACATCTTGGAACAATTTTGAAGTAAAGTTCGTTCCACTATCACTTTGCACAATTTCTGGTATTCCAAACTTGGAGAAAAACTCCACCAACTTCTCAGCAATTACCTTTGCACTTATATACCTCTTACAGGAGTCGCCTCAGGATACGTTGTTACTGGACACATTAATGTTAACAGATATTAATTTCCTTTCTTTGTTTTCCAAAGCGGCCCAACCACATCTATAATCACTTTGCTAAAGGGCTCTCCTCTAACTTCTATGGGTTGTAGGGGGGCTTTCTGAATGGTTTCATTCGGTTTTCCAGCTATCTAGCACGTGTGACAGTCTCTGCAAAACCTGCTAACATCCTTGTGAAGTGCAGGCCAGGAAAAATGCTTCATAATCTTCTCAACAGTCTTCCTGATCCCCACATGTCCACTTAGCATTTCCTGGTATATCTGCAGGGCGATGCTTCCTTTAGATAATAACAGGTATGAGTTTGATGCCCTTGATAGTCCTCGATATATGGTGGCTTTCTTTTTCCTCTGCAAGATCTGCCATAAACTGGCATTGCAGGCAAAGTTATTCTCTTGAGTCGCCAAAGGTCAAACGCATGAAAACGAAAATGTTTACATAAACAGTGGTTTTAGAGTAATCGAAAAATGAAGAAGAGCATCCTAAAAAAAAAAAAAAAATAAACGAGGCTTGTGCTTCATTCCTCTTATGTAAGAAGCTTGACAAACATTGCAAAACTGTTAAGCATCACTTAAACAAAAATTTTTTATATCCTTGAGGACATGACGTAAGATTTTGGTATAGTAGTCGGTAGTCTATGAAATAGACAAAACATGCATCGAACATGTCAAAACTGTTAAGCATCACTTAAACAAAAATTGTTTATATCCTTGAGGACATGACGTAAGCTTTTGGTATAGTAGTCGGCAGTCTATGAAATAGTCAAAACATGCATCGAACATGTCCCTTCTGTCCAAGGAGTTTCTGTTCTTAGAGACTTTAAAGGATGAAAAAATTCCCCCGGAATGTTGTCAGAGTAATTATAAGATATATCAAGACATCGTCATTCTGAAATTCATTTCTTTTGCTGCCTAAGAATTTCAAATATAATTACTATTACCGGGAAGTCTTTCATACCTTTAGATTTTTCCTATTATTTATACATAAATTTTCGGACCGAATTAATCACAAAACAAAAAATGAATATTTTCTCTAGAATTCTTCTTACTGATTGAATATATTGGGTAAATTATGTCCAGTAGATAGACTCGATTAATTCCTTCTAAAAAAAAAGGTTTTCGAAAAACACGTACATTACTATAGATCCATTTCCTGCTTCCCCGCATTTTGACATAGATACAGAAGATTGAATGTCTTAGTAAAACCAATATCGACAAAGTAGAATGGTAGTTAACGATATAATTATGGAAAGTGGGCCTTCTAACGGCCCTGTAAAGAGGAGAGGTAAATAATTAAGTCTACAAGGGATAAAAGATGAGTATCCAGTGAGAGCCTTCATTTTCCGCCCCTAAATTCTTGTGTGATGGAAAATTAATGCATGTCCACAGAATCTAGGCATCTCATTTTGCTCATACTTCTCGTATGATGGAGACTCATTATACATCACGGGAAGACATGTGGAAGTTAACGTATTTATATGATATGCAATTTCATAAATACTGTATAGACATCAATTCATGCATACAGAAGTACATACTTTTCTGTTAAAAGGTGGTGGTTTCAGAATAAAAGGTGCAAATGGAGAGAAAAAGGGTCATAAAATTACTGTTCAGTATAGGCGTTTTATATATGTGTGTATATATATATGTATATATATATATATATATATATATATATATATATATATATATATATATATATATATATATATATATATATATATATATATATATATATGCATGTATGTATATACACACACACATATAATATATATATATATATATATATATATATATATATATATATATATTAACTTTATCACATACACAGTTGTTTTGTGCATTAGTAGAATTACTAAAAGGACCTCATTCAAACTGGATGGTATCTAATGGAGTGTTATTCAGAAAAAGTTACAAGCTTTCTTGGATAAACGGTCATTATCAAGTATCCGTACATTTAATTGCCCTAGATGTAATCTTGGAAAGTACGTCGGCTCCACACGGAGGTTACTCAAAGTGAGATTGGACTCTCCTCGAGGCCTTAGCTATAGAACAGGTATCAAATTGACTAATCCTGAATTTTCATGTATACGTGAACATACAAAGAAATGTATATCTGACATAAATTACAGGGATTTTAAAATTATAGGCCAAACTCCTAACGATCAATATTTAGCAATCTTAGAATCACTCTTCATTAAACAACTAGTTCCACACTTAAACACCCAGTCTTCCTCAACACCTCTGTATCTCTCGTGAGCTTAAGTCGAAGCTGAACCCGGCCCGAATTGTCACTCGATCTGTGCGTTCAGCACCTTATGGTAATCACTCCTCCGTATCTTTTGTACTTGTCGTTTATAGTATTTGTGTATATTTTTTTAACTGTTCATTTTTATTCCGAGTTTGTTACTTTAACTTTCGTCTTCTCTTCTTGTAGCTTGAAAATGGGACTTTTGCGTCTTGAAACGTTGCAGCAATAATAAAGTACTCTGAAAAGGAATAAAGGGCTGATCATTCACCCTGCACTTACTGATGTCTACCGGTTGATAGCACATGGCCCTTCTCTCTCTCTCTCTCTCTCTCTCTCTCTCTCTCTCTCTCTCTCTCTCTCTCTCTCTCTCTATATATATATATATATATATATATATATATATATATATATATATATATATATATATATATATCTATATATATATATATATCTATATATATATATATATATATATATATATATATATATATATATATATATATATATATATATATATATACATATATACATGTACATATAAATGGTGTGCCAGCATAGCCCTGAAATGCATTGAGCAATTTCAACCAAACTTGTTACACATATGACTTACTATCTAGAAATCAGCGCTGTGGTGGTAATAAGACGCCACTAGCACTAAAGAGCACCAAAGAGGGTGGGGGTGGTTTCTCTAAAACGGGGCTGTTTCTGCCCGTAAACTTGGTAACATGACGAATTTATCATACCTAATTTCGGTGTACATATGACTTACTATATGGAAAAGAATATTGTGGGGGTAAAAGTTAAGTATACCTTAGTTTAACCAGACCACTGAGCTGATTAACAGCTCTCCTAGGGCTGTCCCAAAGGATTAGATTTATTTTACGTGGCTAAGAACCAACTGGTTACCTAGCAACGGGACCTACAGCTTATTGTGGAATCCGAACCACACTATAACGAGAAATGAATTTCTATCGCCGGAAATAAATTCCTCTAATTCTTCATTGGACGGTCGGAGAATCGAACGTGGGCCCAGCAGAGTGCTAGCTGAGAACGATACCCATCCGTTCAATGAGGAACTTTTGTGGGGGTAAGACATCAATGGCACCAAAGGGGTTGGGGTTGAGAGAGAGAGAGAGAGAGAGAGAGAGAGAGAGAGAGAGAGAGAGAGAGAGAGAGTTGAGGGGGTGTTAGGGAGAAGAAAGAGCGAAATAGACAAGGAGGGTTGGAGAGAGAGAGAGAGAGAGAGAGAGAGAGAGAGAGAGAGAGAGTTGAGGGGTGTTAGGGAGAAGAAAGAGCGAAATAGACAAGGAGGGTTGGAGAGAGAGAGAGAGAGAGAGAGAGAGAGAGAGAGAGAGAGAGAGAGAGAGAGAGAGAGAGAGAGAGAGAGAGGGCTGTTAGGGAGGAGAAAGAAGGAAAAAGTGAGGGAGAGAAGTCGGAGAGAGAAGGAGAGGCATGTCGATATCAGATAGGTTTATTATAATTGCCGACGTTTTCTGAACTACAAGTCCCATTTTTTAAGGCTAAAAAGACAAACATATTTACAAACATTAAAATGACTTAGACAAAAAACGAAAACTAAAAATTACAACTTTCATAAAATGGCTAAAACTGATAACCAAGCATTGCAATGCAGGAGAGAAGGCACACCTATATTTCAAGAAGAAGAGAGTCGAGTGACAACGCAGGGCACCTTGCGGGTCCAGGAACACTCACGACAGATACAGAGACGTGGCAGATGACTCAAATCCAAATTCAGACTAAAAAAGTTTATTAGTATACATCAAATGGAGTGTAGCAGTATGCTGCTGCACCCATGGCAGATGACTGGGAGTTTAACTGCGGAACTATCTGTTTAACAAATAATGATTCCAGAACCGTTAGAAGTTGGTCTTTCGAGGCTCCTTCCAATATCCCAAAATCATCATATTTTATCTTATGTTTACATAGAGGCACATGGTCACGTATGTTAGAGAATTCAGGGTTCGACAGTTTAACCCCTGTCCTGTTACTAACACCGTGACGAGAATCTATTCTCACCTTCAGCAACTTCCGTGTGCAACCGACATAATTATGTCCCCAGGTCACATCTGGGGCAAGTGAATTTGTGTATTACACCGGTGGTCATTAGGGGTCTTAGCTTTTCTTTGTATTCGAATACAGAGCTAATCGTTAAAGGGTTTCTTGGTATGAGTTTTAAATTAATGGCCGGAACATGGCGACTGATGATTTTATATAATTCTTCGTAAAAAGACTTCTTATGTATTAGAGTATATATGTATATACATATATACTCTATATATATTCATAAATATTCTGCTGTTCGACCTCCCCACATTATTTTGTATTAATATACTCCTAACAAAGACCAGAAGAACATTCTAGGAAAAGCAGAGAGAAGGGAGCTAGTTGTGTTTTCAAAATTAACAGTTCCTAACGGCTTATAAGTTAGTATTAGAGACCTGTCCAACAGGGAGGTTTTCACCAGGTCACCTCTAGTGAGGGTGTCCTTAAGCCTTCATTTCCCTCTGTACTATGTATCGACAATATTTCTGTCAATTTTAAGACTGCTGGAGGCTATTGAAGGAATGCTGTTCACGAAAACACCGACACCCCGCTTCCGAATTAGGGAGAGAGAGAGCACAGCCGTCTTAGAGAGCACATATGCACGTCAGTGCTCCTGATAATTCTGTCCTTTGTCCCTTCTCCAGTCTTTTATTTGCTATGTGAATCGACGTTACGCATTATTCCAGAAGTCAGGGCGTCTGTTGCATTGCACAAGCAGCCTACATGAAGGTAACTCTGGAATTGACAACATTTTGTCGATTGCTGGTATTTCTACCCCTGTATTTCTATTTCCATTTTTCCCCCTTCCTCAGCCACTGACTAGAGATCCTGGTGGAACCATAATTCCTGTATGAAGTCTAGTATATGAATAATTATTATTGCCTAATGAGACTGCAATAGGTATCCCCCCCCCTTGTAGTAAGTAGGAATTAGGGAGAATTCAAGTATAGGTAATACTCAGGTAGCCTTGGAAACTGATCATACCACTGTTTGAAAGAGGAATAGCCTTTTAAAATACTTGAATTGCTTACAAGGGAGCTAAGAGACGATCACCCGTTGCATTTCAACTGAAGTAGGGAAATATGTCTGTGTCTGAAGAGAACTACTTGGCTCATGTAAATTCCCTCACTTATAACAGCGCATTCTTTCTTTTGTTGGGACTAGGTGGGAAATGAATGGGTTGGGTGTAACTCATTTGTTTCAGAAATAATTCAAATTATTCAATAACATAGTTCTGACTGGCGACCTAATCTAATTAAGTAATTGTCTGTCTTTTGGGGTAACTTTTAGCTTTAATTGACAGGATTACGTGGGTCTTAGGTTGAACAGGGCTACATAAATTACAATAATTAATAAAAAACTCATCAGCCAAAGGGACCCACATAAGAATATATATATATATATATATATATATATATATATATATATATATATATATATATATATATATATATATATATATATATATATATATATATATATATATATATATATATATATATATATATATATATATATATATATCACATTACCACAGGTGAAAATTAAGAGATGGGGTGTAGGTCCTGACCGGTTTCGACTTTATTTCCAACCCATTGACGAAGGACTGATACAGAGTATTAGAATTCACAAATATATATACTACAGGAATAGTACTGACACACATAAACAACTGCTAGAGACTACATATCCACCCACAGGCAGGTGTCAAAGTAGGAGTGGCCTTCAAAACTCATTTGGCTAAAAATCACCATATACTCTCAGCGGACAATACTGATAAACATACCGACCATAGGCGACATCAGCTCCACACCTGACAGGTGTCAGGGAGGCGGGGTTTGGAAAACTCATTAGCACTGCTGCCCCCATACTGTGTTTACAAATATGATAATCTTTTTTCCATACATCTCTACTGCCTAACTGAAAATCTAAACAATTTACAAATATCTTTTGATATTAAAGGATCATGTTTATACATCCCTTGACTGATATTCTGTAACTTTATTTTATAAAGCTAGATTCAGTGATATTACTTTCTGGTGTGTTATTAGAATATACAGTCCTTTTTGTTCTCACTAACATGTACAGAAATACCACTGTTCCTCTGTGCATATCTCTCTCATTTTTTATGCTGTTCTAGTCTCTTTTCCTGTGTTGTACCCGTTTGGCCAATATAAGAGTTGCCACAAGACTTACATGGAATTTTATATACACTCCCTTTAGTATTGTCGTGGGAGTTCTTGATAAGTACATGTTTCATTGTTTTATTGTTCTTAAATGCGACATTAACACCAAAATTCTTAAGAAGACTGGAGATATCTTTCATATTATTATTATAAGGCAGTACAAGCAGATTTTTTGTGTTGTAAGGTTCTTTTTGGTTTTGATTCATAGTCTTTTTTGCCGCTTCTAATGCACTGTTTAATACAATGTCAAGATATTTCAATTTCTTGCCTGTATTCCTAACCTCATCTATTTTCTCATCAATATATTCAGGGCTACATACACGTAATGCTCTTAAAAACATAGATGAAAACACTGATTTCTTAACCTTATTGCTTTGCACATAGGAAGAAATATTAGTAGTTTTCTATACACACTATATTTAAACCCATTACTATTTCTTCGTATGAGGACATCCAAAAAGGGTAAGCACCCATCATTTTCCATTTCCATAGTGAATTTAATTGATGGTACTAATTGATTTAGCTTTGCAAAAAAGTTATTTACATCTTCGTTCCCTGGCCATACACAAATTATGTCGTCAACATACCTAGACCATGTTTCATTGCATGGAATTATGTTGTTTAATATTTTCTTTTCAAAAAATTCCATATATAAGTTACTTAACACTGTGAGTAAAATTTACCATTAAATTCAAATTTACATTCTTTCACACATAATTCAATCAGTTCAATTGAAGTGCTTTTAGAAAATGGGATTTCCAGCTGTGTGTTCTCTAATAATTCCAATAAAAACTCCATTAGATCATCAATTCGTACCTTTGTGAATAGTGATACTACATCAAAACTCCCAAGCCTGGATTCGCTATCATATTATATTGGCCAAACGGGTAAAGCACTGGAAAAGAGAATAGAACAGCATAAAAAATGCGTGAGATATGCACAGGGGAACAGTGGTATTTTTATACACGTTAGTGAGAATGATCATGCTATCAACTGGAAAGGGGCAAAAAGGATTGTATATTCTAATAAGGCACTAGAAAGGAATATCATTGAATCTAGCTTTATAAAATAAAGTTACAGCATTTGTAATCACAGTATGGGGGCAGCAGTGCTAATGAGTTTTCCATACCCCGCCTCCCTGACACCTGTCAGGTGTGGGTCTGATGTCGCCTATGGTCGGTATGTTTATCAGTATTGTCCCCTGAGAGTATATGGTGATTTTTAGCCAAACGAGTTTTGAAGGCCACTCCTACCTTGACACCTGCCTGTGGGTGGATATGTAGTCTATAACGGTTGTGTATGTTCGTCAGTACTGTTCCAGTAGTATATATATTTGTGACTTCTAATACTCTGTATCAGTCCTTCGTCAATGGGTTGGAAATAAAGTCAAAACCAGTCAGGACCCCCTTCTCTTATTTTTCACCTGTGGTAATGTGTGATAAATGAATAACGTACAGAAGTGATTATAATCATATATATATATATATATATATATATATATATATATATATATATATATATATATATATATATATATATATATATATTTTAACTCATGAAGTATAAAATATACTCTAGCACAAGATTTAAAGAGTAAAATCAAATCAGAACTCTATTTTGATCAATTACAATGTGAATGAGCAACTTTACAAATAATTCACTAATTACTTCCGATAGCCCTATGGAATAACATAAAATTCGGTGTAATAGCAACGTCCCCAAATATTTCATAATTCTTTCCCTTAAGCGACAGATTTATCGGCAGCAGTTAAAGAATTTCCTGATCGGATGACAATGTCAGCATAGGTAGACATCGAGGTGATTTATGTGGTAAATGTAGCGAAGAGTTCAGCTATTGGAAAACAATGAAGAATCTTTAGATTCCGAAGATCTGCAGAAATACATCATATCACGACACCTTATACAGATCAGAATTCATGTATGAATTAGATTTAGATATTCATTCATCGGATGTTGTATTAACCATCTGTATTCAAAAACAATTTTCATATATAAATTCTATTTTTATAATGAGAGTTACATTTACCATAACGGTACAAATTCGGAGGAAAGTTTGATTAACTGTCAACTGGTAAACGACCGAAACGAGCGACAAAAAAAGTAAAAAATGCGCCGAAGTTTCTTCGGCGCAATGGAGCTTTCTGTACAGCCGCTACAGTGTATAATCAAGACCACCGAAAATAGATCTATCTTTCGGTGGTCTCGGTATAATGCTGTATGAGCCGCGGCCCGTGAAACTTTAACCACGGCCAGGTGGTGGCCTGTCCTATGTCTTGCCAGAAGAACGATTATGGATAACTTTAACCTTAAATAAAATAAAAACTACCGAGGCTAGAAGGCTGCAATTTGCTACGTTTGATGATTGGAGGGTGGATGATCAACATGCCAATTTGCAGCCCTCTAACCTCAGTAGTGTTTAAGACCTGAGGGCGGAAAGGAAACGTGTGGGCAGAAAAAAGTGCGGACGGACAGACAAAGCCAGCACAATAGCTTTCTTTTACAGAAAACTAAAACGCGTTGTGTGTAAGGGAATATAAAACTGGAACAAAGAAATGGTAATATAAAGGGGGTATGTCGTACCTCCTAGAAAGAGAGAGAAGATATAATAAGCTTCCTCTTCAAGTGATAAGAGAAACAGGGAAGCAATGTCGAAGTTTAGAAGCACTGGAGAGAAGTCGTCACCATACAAAGCAACTTCGGAATACCTGCTCTATAAAGAGAAATTTAGGATTTAGAAGACTTTTGGGTGTGGGAAAATTGTTTGATCATACAGGGCCTGTCTTCTCCAGCTCAGAGCCAGTGGTTAAAGTTGTGCTTATCTGGATAAATATCTTTTTTAAGATGTTCGTATGGTATCAGTACATTCAAAAACAACTTACAATCTTCACTGCACAGCTTTTGCTAATATTTTCGAATATTAAGATGAATGAATTTTCGTGGCATTCTATATTCTTATTCCAAGTTTTTTCTTCTACTGTATAATGAAAGATTGTCAATAAAGAAGCTTGTGATCATCCCAGAATCAGACAAACCAAGTAAATAATTAAACGATGAAGGTTTCAAGCTTCTTTCTGGACTTATGGAGACTTCAGGAGACCATATGAAGATCTTGTAAGAAAGAACATTAAAAAAAAAAAATACAACCTGAGGACTCCATGACTGAGAAATAAGCAGAATTGCATGTAATCCTCTGGAAAGACCGCAATAAATACTGTGGGAGGAAAGCGTTTAGAGACTCAGCATTAAGATTATCCGAACACAAGAGAGGCTGCAGACATCGTGAATTAAGCTGTGTATTGGGAGGCACAAATCCAAAATCTAGGAACAGTGAAACAAAAAGAAGACGAGTCATTAAGAAATCAATCATTAATAGCAAAACTAATCATAATCATAACTGAACTCTGTTAACTTAAGAGGTTAATTATAGCTGATGGAAATAATAATCTTACGACCCAAAGAAGGCTCCTAAGTCTAGGAACTACACCATGTGAGTTCTATTTGTGAACTGGGATTACCGTCATAGAGCCACCGAGACTCGGCATAAGAATGTTCTCAAGACTGTTGAGTAAAGTGTTCTTTAGACCCTCTAAAGGTAGAATGGGCGCTTGCTAGAAGCTAAGTATTGTCTCTCCTTTTTCTGCACAATATATAAAACATGAACAATATTCTCGGTACACAACAAAAGCACAGCAAGGTTTGACCTCCGCCATCGTGTAAAGATGCAGGCGTTATTTTTCTTCAATAATAATCGACAACAACTTGATTTGTTTCCAGTCTGCATAACGTCATTGTTTAAAAAATGAAGTCCGTTTCATATGAGATGATGATAGAAAATATTCAGTGCATACTTCTACAGTAAAAGCTCTCCTCTTACTGAAAATGAAATGCTTTACCAATAGCATTACTAATTTCAAGATTATTTAACTAGAAGGCTTTCTCACGAAGGAGTGAAAGAGTTGGAAATCTTTTTGGTTTGGAAGGTGTGGGACTGCAAAGATAAACTTTATTTGATTATTCGTAAACTGATTTCTGATTACTTAAGGTATACATTAGTTCGGCAGGAAGCAACAAGTAAGTTAGACAACCAAGAGATCATAACAGCATATATCTGATCAAGATTACAAAATGCTGTTGTGGACTCTCTTTTCTTTTTATTAGACATAAACTTTAAACTGAAACGCACATGCAATTTTAAATAAAAATAGAAGGGTATTCTCATATATTTTCCATTAAAAAGAGAAAACTAAAGATCAAAGCAACGAGCGTTGCAATGCTGCAACCTTATTGTTCGGAAGAGCAATATTAAGCGATCTGCAGTTTGTGCAGTTTGCCAAGCGACTTTAAATGGCCGTGTGTGAATTAATTTTCCGGAAGTTTGTTACCTGTAATGAGTTCTGAAGTTTCTCCCGTAGTAAGTTTTCTCAAAGGCATTCCGATGCAAATTCAGGGGAGATGCAGGTGGAAAGAGAACCTTTGTTTATAATGCCAGCTCTTCTCTCACAAGCCAGTGGTTCAGGATTATATTGTTCCATTATTAATAAATAAAGCAGTGCTTTTTCATAGCAATTAAGCAACGAAATTAACATAAGTTTGGCAGGTAATAGTATAATTAGTTTGATAAATTTCTTTAGAATAAAATTAGTTCGATCAATTTCTTTAGAACAAAACTGGAATGGCGGCCTTCGCTCGAAGCAATTAGCATAGCAGCTAAGAGCATAATCAGTTTTGTCAATTTCACTGGAATAAAACAGTAATTAATGGTCTTCGTTCGAAGCCATTACCGTTTCCGTCTTTATTTTCACAACCCACCGCCCCCGCCCCCCCCAAAAATAGATGGGGTTACATTCGGTTGCTTCTCAGCAGCTATGCCCGATCCTTTTTAAATCTGAGAATATTACCTGCAAATATTAAAGCTGCTCTTAGGGCAGTGGTTCTCAACCTGGGGGCCATGGCAAGAATTTAGGGGGGCCATGGTGGGCTGTTGCAAATTATACATTTCTAAATAATGTTAGGAATCTGAATAAAAAAAAACTTGCATCACTGTCCTGGCGAAGAAAATTTTCTTTTTTAATTAAGTTGACCAACTTGATTCTGCTGCCAAAGATCTCTATGAAGAAAAATCTCTGAATGTATTCTGGTGTTCGATGCATCAGTCATATCCAAAAGTCAGTGAGATTGCACTTCGACTACTCTTGCCTTTTTCAGCTACCTATTTACGTGAGTCTGGTTTCTCCACCCTTCTACAAATCAAGAATCAGAGCCGGAACCGATTGGATGTGACCCCGACATGAAATGCGCATTGTCAATGACACAACCTCGGATCCGTCAGCTGACTGAAAAGAAACAATATCAGCCTTCCCACTGATGTGTGATAAAACACGCAGAGGTTAATTGAACTTTTTCCCAACCAAATTCAAGTTTGCTATTGTCCGCTAGTCTTTTGTAGTCTAGTGATGCAAGTTAAGCATATCACAGATATCTATCAAATATAAGATAATTATGACTGTAAACTTCATAATAAAGCAAGGGTGTTCTCTTCATCAACATTTTATTTATTTTATTTTTTTTTAACTTTGTTGGCGGGGTGGGATTTGGGAGAAAAATGAAGGGGGCCACACGAATGTTGAGAATTCATGAAGGGGGGAATGGAGTGAAAAAGGTTGGGAACCACTGTCTTAAGGTGAATAGCAACGAACGATCAAATTGTTTATATTATATATAATCATGAAGCTACAAATGTTGCTTAATATCAAATTCACGCTACCTCGGGAACATCCCCGATGGGAAATTATCGGCGAAGGGGAATTTATAAGTGATGAATGGACTGGTACTGCCGAGTCTCGGACCCACGACACAGATACTTAGCCAGCGACTCCAGTCGACGTTTTATCAGCAGTACCAGTCCATTTATCACTTATAAATTCCCGTTCGGTGATAATTCTCCATCGGGGATATTCCCGAGGTAGCGTGAATTTGTTATTGAGCGACATTTGTAGCTTCATGATTGTATATAAATCACGGTGTGATAAAAAATTTCATAAATATATATATATATATATATATATATATATATATATATATATATATATATATATATATATGTGTGTGTGTGTATATATGGCAGATGCTTTTGATTACCTTAGATACTGGACATATTTTTAAGTTGTTACGTTCTTATAGATGAAATAGCATTTCTAAATGCTCTCACTCACAATTAATGATAATTCTTCACTAATCCTTTGCAGTCTTGGTTAATGATAAAGTAAGGTTTTCCTACAATTGAGAGCCATTGGTTAAAACAATCATATGGTTGGACTACTGCTGCTATGGACAACAGTATACATATTTCAATAACTGTCATTGAGGACGACACAAATAATCATGAATTTTCATTTCTAGTTATTAAGCCAAAGGCAATATCTGATAGTGAAACGAGAATTTCTTTTATATGTTCATTACCATCGAACTGGTATAGCGTTGCTTTGTTAAATTCTGTAATATTGAATGTTTTAACGTCTTAATAGCGAAAAGTTACGGAACAACAGATTAATTAAACAGTATGAAGTATTTTTTTGGCGTAAAATCTTGCTTTTATTCTACAGAGCAGTTTTTAAATTATTCAAAAAACAGGTTATGAAATGTAGAAATCAGATTTTAATGTTTCTCTAGTAACTATAAATCTTAACGCTGGAGAGACCATGATTGCAGCAGGAGAGAGAGAGAGAGAGAGAGAGAGAGAGAGAGAGAGAGAGAGAGAGAGAGAGAGAGAGAGAGAGAGAGAGAGAGAGAGAGAGAGAGAGTTTTCTTCTAAGTGTGCGAGTGTTTTCATGAATAAAATTGATCGCTTCGATGTACCTTTTAAAAACAACTGTTTGTGAAATATGTACAGTATTCAGTTGTTAATACATTTAAATCTTACTACCAATGAAATAATTAGTGAATGTATTAACATAACTGGAAAGCAAGGGGGGTAACCTAAGAGTTAGCGTATGCAAACCTTTCCTTGACGGCGGAGAGATATTACGAAAATAACTTTTATTTTTATGTACAATGTATTTCATGGACATTACAGGAAACCCAATAGAAAGCCAGGGATTAATGTATTTTCAATTAACTGGGCAAAGCGGAAATGGTATATCTGAGTAGAAATAGAAGGAAGAGAAGGAAAGGGGAGTAAGAGAAGTAGAGGAAACTGGAGAAAGTGAGGAAGTGAGGGAAAGGAAAGAAAAGAAACGAGATTATACGAAAGAATTCGACAGTTATCTTAGTGGAAAGAAATTACTATACATTATGACTGCATGATTAGTTGTCTTTGAACTTGTATGAATTCATATCTTATTGGCTACTTTACTTTCTTAAAGAAGAGAAATTAAGATAACGTACCATGTGTTTTTTCCCAAATTATTGTTTTTCATTCTGCAAGAAGGTTTAGCTGAAAAAAATGCCTGACCCTTTTATTAATGACGCAATATCTCGCAACCTGTCACTGTAAGAAAATAATATTCGACTCCCATTCACTCCATTTCAATATGCAGTCTTTTTCCTGCAGCCAAATATAATTTTCCGTTCCTCCTCGGCTATTTCCATTTCCCATCCCCTAAAGCATAAATGTACTGAAAATGAAATCACCTTTATGACCCTTGGGATCTTTTATTCTTTCAAAAACAATGGAAAATGATCTCTGAGAAATCCGGAGACAGATAAATGAAAGAACTGATGTCCGGATCGAATTAAAGTGATTTAAGAGCGGACAGAAAAGAAGTCAAAGAAGTCAGCATGAAGATTTGTAACGATAGCAAAGTCAAATCAAGGTTGTAAATCTGTTCACTTTTTCCTCTGTTTTTTAGTTTTATTCGTAAGAGAAATGGGGCAAAAAGCCTGGAAACTGAAATCAACATCAAAACACTGCTATAAATAAACGTTAAGTGTGTTTTCTTATTTCTATATAAGACTTGAAAGTAATGTGAAAATTACGTCCTTTGCGGGTAATAAAATGTTTAAATATATGGATGTTACTTAATTTATTTTTGTGTAGACTTTATTTTCACTGGAAAAAAAAAAACATAAATCTGTAATGGACCCACCTTTCACGAACTACAAAGAGCTGACCTTTTTTTTTCTTCTGCAGTTTATACTCCTTTCAACAAAGTTTAAGAGCAATACTCCAGATAATAAAAATGGGAAGGGAAGCGACAATTCCAACTAGAAAAACGCAGCCAGGATACATGCGTTACTTAAATTGCGGTTGAAATTCCAACAATGTGAATCACAGGTTATTACGATCTTCTATTCTCAAACGGTAGGAATTCTGCATAATCTCGTGGTGGTTAAATCACTGTAATGATTTTGAATGATTCATGAAATTAGTGCTGTCAAGCCAAGCACTGGACATTTTCTATCACTCAGTGCCTAATACGGTGAAAAGAGGGAGTTGGAGCGGTTGGACAGCTAGATCCAGAAAATAAAGGAGATGAACTACAGGGATCTAAGAGTAGAACTGGGAAGACACCCCACAACTGAACAGAAAAAGTAACAGTAAAAGTAAATGGCTAGAAAATGGATGGAACGTGGGGTCGTAGGAAAGCTTCAAATACCCTTTAGTAATGCCTACAGTTCACCACGTCAGATGCTTTGGCGACACTACTCCCTTACGGTGATAAATCAGTGAAGAATGAGCACAAAGGAATATACAAATGAAAAATTAATTTGAATTTCAGTGGACTGTAACATCAACATGTATGTGTACCAATCATCTATAAACTTTTTCCGAAAGGAACCGCAGTTCAATACCGCCGTCTTCATCGCCAACAGGCTCCAGACTTCATGAAAATTCCGGGAATGAAATTGGAATCGTATGCCATTTGGCTCTGCTGAGATTAGGCTCCCTGTTATAGAGCCTCCCACAGGAATGGAGGTAGGAGGACTAATAAACGAGACCGACTTTTAAACGGATGATCTCGAATTTCGAACCTTAATTACCTTTTGATAGATATCCAATAATGAATTGGAAGAGGAATAGATACTTCTGCGCTTTCCCAACTTTGATTTATCGCCATTCCTTTTGCATGTTCCTTCTTAAAGCGCAAGTCTTTTCAAATAAAATAAAAGGAATGTCGACTGGCAATACCTTGCGATGCTATTTCCTAGCTCAGATGTGTTTTCTGTTTAGTAAGAGAACTATTTATGGTCCAGAAATAGCGAAAGAAAACGAGAGAAAATAAAGAAATCGTTATGGAATGTTTGTAATATTCATTAACATCATATACTGTGACTCATAATTAATAATTTTGTTCAAGAGGCTAGTTTGCGCCTTTTCCTTTATATTGACAGTACTGTTTCTCTGGAATACACTTTGAAATCGCTGTTACTCTGGAATAAGAAAAAGCGCATTATATTTCCTCCACACTTCATGAAGTAAAAAGAATTTTTATAAGGCAAGCCCAAAATTATTCATTCTTAAAATTTTCTTTAATAGCACTATCCTGCTTGGTCCTTAATTGGTTTGTCATCATAAGTTTGTTTTTATTTAAGGTTTATTGGAAAGACCATTATCTGAAATGTTAACATCGAAATTATATAAAAAAATTTAATCTACTTAATTTAGAAGGACATTACGACCCAACTCCATTAGCATTTTAAATAAATATAATTCTCATTCTTCTACATAACGGTGCGAAGTCGTTTAGTTACACTGTTCTGAAATATAATTGGGTTCTTAAGCCCATAAACGCTTAAAATCTCTGCTTTGATATCACGTATCCGTGTCAAAAACTCACATACTCGCTAATCTACCAACTTGAAACAAAGACTAGACCTCCTGTACACACACACACACACACACACACACACACACACACATATATATATATATATATATATATATATATATATATATATATATATATATATATATATATATATATATATATATATATATATATATATATATATATATATATATATATATATATATATATATATATATATATATATATATATATATATATATATATATATATATATATATTTATATATTATATATATATATATATATATATATATATATATATATATACTGTATATATTATCAAGATTATCCTCTCATATGCCATCTTCCAGTCAATAAGTCAAATGAAATGAGGACTAAGCAATTAATATTTATTTTAATATGATTCACTGTAGGCGGATTCACCTCTATAACCTCTCTCTCACCACTGCCTTTTGGGGGGAAACCACTTTAATCTCTTGCTTGTTCAAGTGCTGCGGACCCGATCAGAGCTAATCGTCGCCCGAGGCAGGTCAGCTGGTGGGCTGAACAAGTGTGTTCCGCCATCTTGAAACTGCAGCAATGCTGCCACGATCACAACACCACCTAGGAAGAGGAAAATCGTAATTCCCGAAAGTGATAAAGGGTCTTGGAGAGACACGTTCAGCCTTAGAATTCCTCAGGCGGCACCATAGGACGGAGGTTCGTCCCTTGCTCCATTAAACTGCCTATTTCCAACACGTGGCTGGCAGTATCCAAAGTGACTTTCGTTGTGAACTAATTCACTTACCCTCCCTCTCGCTGGCCTTCATAAAAAGAGAACTTCAGCTCCGAAATAAGGTAAAGTACCAGGATTTAAGGGTTTTCATCAGTCATGTTCCATATTCATCTTTAACTATTTTCTGTTCCTTTTCATAGTGCAATATACCTACATTGAGACCTGTATTGCTTTTTATTCTGTGCTGTTTAATTTGCAAAGCATTGACGAGAAGTGTAATGTGATCGTATGTTATTCAGCTGTGGATCTGCATATCATCTTGGGTGCATAGTGGTCCCCACTATCTCATTTTCAACACCCTTCAAAGCGGGCATGCCATTTTGCTTCCTCCTGCAAATTCCCAGTCATTTAATTTTAGCTGACCTCATGGCCAGGGTCTACATTTTTGTGTTAATTAAGGTAAGTTGCATGTCATCCTAGTATACCCCATTAATCTAGCAAGACTCCAGTTTTAAAATAATATATATATATATATATATATATATATATATATATATATATATATATATATATATATATATATATATATATATATATATATATATATATATATATGTATATAGTTATGTAATATACAGGTATATATATTATATATACATATATATATTATATATATTATATAACACACACACACATATATATATATATATATATATATATATATATATATATATATATATATATATATATATATATATATATATATATATATATATGAACTGATCTATATAGAAATTCATGTTTACCATATAACAAAAAATCTGCTAGTTTTTTGTATGTCTTTGTGATCAGAGAGTAACGAACAGATACTGCTGATTCGTCGAACGCCATATGATCGTTGGGGTTTGGCATAGGCAATTGAAATGAGTGCCATACATAGAAGACCCTTATTGGTTCCTTTTGATTATAAGAGACCAATCAGCTGAGGTCTATGACTTAAGCAAGTTCAGTTTGAGAAGTTAATGATTATTGGTCGACGGGTTCGGGGCACGGCTAAAAGACAATGAGCGGTGCGTGTCTCCTCAAAGTACCTTCCAACTATAATTGCATAATTAACGCGCCGCCTCAAAGTACCTTCCAACTATAATTGCATAAAGAAGACCCTTATTGGTTCCTTTTGATTATAAGAGACCAATCAGCTGAGGTCTATGACTTAAGCAAGTTCAGTTTGAGAAGTTAATGATTATTGGTCGACGGGTTCGGGGCACGGCTAAAAAGACAATGAGCGGTGCGTGTCTCCTCAAAGTACCTTCCAACTATAATTGCATAATTAACGCGCCGCCTCAAAGTACCTTCCAACTATAATTGCATAATCAAGTAGCGCAATATTAGCAACAGGGACCTGTGTAACTATTAATGAAAATACACGTGTTAATTGTATCTTGCGCGTTTCATTTGTACTGGTAGAACCTTTATATGACCGAGAATCAAATCGTTTTTTGGTGTCAGTTTCGAGGTGTTGCCAGTACATACTAATTGACAGTGTCATTGTGATGGTGAAATAAACAATGCAAACTCGAAAATCGGCAGGAGTGCCAGGACTAGCAGTACCAGTGCTAACAACAACAGTGCCAAGGAAGAAGACAGTGCGAAAGATCTGTCAACGAACATCCAACAGGCATTAAAAGAGTTGCACAAATTAACAAATGAAATACAAAATAAAAATCCCGTCGACCCACCTACAATTTCGGTCAATGTCGCGTCGTTTCCGCAAGCGCGACCAGACGAGAAAATAAGAAACTGCGGTGCTAGATGGATCAGTGCCTGAGTTTGACGACTCACGCACTGGTGAAGGTTTCCTTTCGGTCGAGACCTTCATAAAGTGAATTGAAAACGCTACAGTAGGCTGGACAGATAGAGAAAAAATTGTGCAAACAAAACACAAAGTGACCGGGAATGCAGCAGGGCAAATCACGAGTTGGGATGCCAGTTATTCCGTAGACCTCACCTAACAGTTATCGTAAGAATGAATTAGGGTACTGTAAATTCACCAAAGCAACGAATATGTTCCCATGCAAATATGCTCTCAGAGAGAGAGAGAGAGAGAGAGAGAGAGAGAGAGAGAGAGAGAGAGAGAGAGAGAGAGAGAGAGAGAGAGAGTGGGTTTTCTTTATCCAAGAGTTGCGTATACCGCAAGCACCAAATCTTACATTCAGTGCAACCCCATGTCAGGAAGTAGGCTTCTTTTTCACATGTCAGGGAGCCGCCCATGAGTGCAAGCCAAAGAATTTCCCCTTCCACAGGGCCACTATTCTGAGACACTGCCAACAACTGGGTTACTGAAGTGCTTACCTTTCACTTTCCCTTTTACTCATTGCTCACGCTCTGCCTCGTGCAGAGTGCCATTTCCTTCAGTGCAATTTGGTTGTACTGCCTCCTAGTGTTGTTTCCCAGAACACACCGGCACCCTAGTGCCACCAAGACATAGTCCTCGCATCATAAGCCACTGCGCCTACTGTACCTGAGATACAGAGTGCCAATGACAGCATATCCATCCATAAGGATCAGGTGCTCCTTCAGGGTCACTCCATCAGTGTGACCTCTGCACCGCATGCTCAGCCACAGTGCCACCTTATTGAGAAAGTGCCATTCCAACAAAGTGCCACCAAGTTACTGGACACTTCCCCATTGCCACACACCTCTTCCCCTAGACGTTCTAAAAGACTAGATTCATGTTGTTAGAACAGTGCCAAGCCCTCATGAGCATGGGCAAGGATGCAGGTTACATGGGACAGGAACTCACCCAGTGGGTTAAAGAACAGCTGGATGATATACTCCTGCAGGAAAGAGAAGATCTAAGGAAGTATGAAGAAGCTAAGGCAGCACAAGACCTAGCTCTCAAGGATAGTGTGTGAGCTCTCAAGGATAGTGAGTGAGCTCTCAAGGAGAGTGAGCTAGCTCTCAAACAAAAGGAGCTCAACCTGGAGAAGCCTCCAACCCCACACCTGCTGCCCCTAATGCTCCAATATCCAGCATTAATGTTTGATTCCTAAATGGACGGAGGATGAGCCCAAGGAGTGGTTGGAGGAAGTAAAAGCATTCTTTGAGAACTACTCCACCACTGAGACGGAGAGAGCCGCACTGCTTGTCAAGCACATGGACGGCAAAGCTAAAACTGCCCTCTGCTTACTGAATAAAGGTAAGTGAGGGAACATGGTAGAAGTTCGACAAGTGATCACCAAGACATGCAAGATCACCCCGGAGAGATGGAGACAGCGTTTTAGAGGTCTCGCCAAGGAAGTTGGATGGGACTGGGCTGAATGGGACCAATCATAAGACCCAATCAGGACAACACTGGCTCGACGCCATGGCGTGCACAGAGTTCCAGAACTTTTTAACCAGACCATGCTGGAGGATCTCTTCAAGTGTGCTCCTGGACCACTCGCTGTGCACCTCAATGACAAGCAACCTAAAACACTCGCAGAAGCTTGTCGTATGGCCAACGACTGGGAGACCTTTAACCAGTCTCACAGCACATCTCACCGGCTCACAGTGCCACCCATTCATCTCCTGGGATCAGCTCGCTCGATGAAAGGACTTCCTGCCAAGCCACCAACGTGTAACTTCTGTAGGAGAGTTGGTCACCCAGAATCTGAGTACCAATTTAAGAAGGGGTTAACCAGAAGTACCCTCAAAAGGACTCCAATGACTCCCCTCCATCCACGACCAATCAGGCTTCTCCACCAACATCATACTTCTCAGGGGCATACATAGCCTCTGGGTACAAAGTGGACATAT
>NC_089769.1:24882083-24887083 GCF_040412425.1 Macrobrachium rosenbergii
ATGCAAAAATTAACGAAATATATAAAATGAACAAGTAAATACAAACTAAAAGGGTGAGACGAAAAAATTAAAAGAAAAACATAAAATATGAAAATAAAACAGGTGAAGTAAAAACAAAACTATAACAAAAGTGAAAAAATCAAATTGAAATTCAACGTCTGGTATTCAACTAGCTACTGTGTAATTTCCAGTAGGTACTCAATTAGGTGGTTAAATATTTTACTCTTGTTTATTTTGTTTAATGATTTCACTTTAGTTTTATTTTCATATTTTTATGTTTTTGTTTTTAATTTTTCGTTATTTTATCTCCTTTTAGTTTGTATTTACTTGTTCATTTTATATATTTCTTAGTATTTTTGCTGAAGATTTATTATGACAATTCATTTTATTGTAATTTTATTGATTCTCATCCTTGTTTTTTTTTTTCAGCCTGATGATGAGGTTTTATACCTCGAAAGCTTGTAATAAAGAATGTTCTTCCTGGTCTTGGCAATATTATTTATCAATTATATATATAGAATATATATATATATATATATATATATATATATATATATATATATATATATATATATATATATGTATGTTGTGTACATATGAATATATATATATATATATATATATATATATATATATATATATATATATATATATATATATATATATATATATATATTATATATATGCAGTGCTTCCATTAAAAATTAAACACTAGGTCTCATTCGTGACCAGTTTCGTCTTTATATATAAGACATTTTCAGAAGACTGATACATAGTGGTATTAATTTATAATATACTTACAAGAGGAATAGTACAAACGAACATGCAGACGACTGGAAAGCAAATATACCACTATTTACAGATCTTGTTTGTGTGGAATACCTCACACCTTTGCTTTCTTCCTGTCAACTACCTTTCTTAATATCTTTCTTTTACCTATTTATTTTGAAATAAATGGATGAAGTTTATATATTCCTGGACTGACATTCATATTCTTATAAGAGCTTTCTTTAAGAAAAGTGGATTTTATAATGTTTCTTGATTAGTCAGCTCAGTGGTCTGGTTAAACTTTTTAATAATAATAATAATGTAATGTTTCTTTCCTCATATTATTGACATAAACTACACTATAATAGCTAGTCTTATTTTCCGTTTCATATGGCATTACTTCAATTATCTGTCTTTCTTTTTTTAATTTCTAAATCTTTGAGCTGTCTACTGTCTTCTCGCAATCAACAAAAGCTATGAGAAGGTTTTCTCAAATAAAATCCAAACCTACTACCGTACATACCATGGTCTAACAAATATTTTAAGTCTGCCTGCCCTATTTTTTCTAAAACCAGATTGTTCATCACTAATCATTTCGCCAGCGTCTTTCTTCGGCCTATTAAGAATAAGATTACTGAATATTTTAATTACAAATGATGCAAGTGCAATACCTATATAGTTACCACATTCAGTTAGGTCACTTTTCTTTTTTTTATCTTTGCTATGACTTCCAATTCCCGTCATGTTTTGTTTCATTTTTATTTTCTTCAAAACAGATTAGTTAGCATACAAAGTGCCATTTCATTTTCTGCTAAATCTCTCCAGTGATGTCATCGTAACCTGCTGTATTCTCTCTCCTAAGTTCATCTATTCTGGATTCAGCTTCAAAAACCCTAAATGCATCCATTAGAATATTCATTTCTTCTTCATCCTTTGGTATACAATTCAACTTGTTCCCTCATATCTCCTAATTTTGACTTCACAAAAAGGTTATGCCCAGCTTTTTCTTTCTTTTTGTGATATTAGTGACCCATCCTGCTTTTGTCAGTTATTTTCCTCCTCTTGTTTTCTCTCATAGATATTTCATTAATCCTGCTGGCTAACATAACACTAGTGGCTCTCCCTTTGTCAATATCATCACCCCATTTGTTCAGATATTCTTCCCCTTCGTTTAAATATCATTAGGTAGGCTTGAGAACTTTGCACAAAATACTCTGAGCTCTTTCTGTCCCCCCAGAAATTTTCCATTATGTATTCTGTGAGCCAGTGTATTTTCTGTTTCTCCACCTCACTGCTTTCCAGTCAGTCTGTGCCTCTTTGCTGTTAAGATCAGGCTATCCCTTCGTTACCAGTTCCGTCTGTTTATGGAGGGTAAGTGGACAGGAATTGGTTGGGTTGCTAGATGTTCTTTTCTTGCTGAACATGATTTATATGCGTTGCGAACTCCTTGGATGTATTGATAAGGCAGGCTTAAGGGTAAAGGGCAGGTTTACGGTCGGCTGATATATCTTCCACAAAATGGTCGCAGTAGAAACAGCTCTTGTATTCAGTGTACGTCTCTAAGTATAATTTATGAACAATGTCCAGATGCGTTTTAATCACACGAATGAAACTTATTGTCTACGTTGGTTAAACGGATGTTGCAGTCATCAGTTTTAAGTACAATGACCATTCTGCTGAAAAGTTTCTGTGTTAATGGTCAATGGTAGATTATAATCTTATTTGTGTGTCTGTTTTTCAACATTTTATCTAAAATAAAGCTCGGATTAGTAATGGTAAACAGACCACAGGGACAGCCTTACAACATTTATACACCCGTTTATTCAACCCAACGGTTGATTATCTAGCTCCCTTGAGGAGTCAACCTTGTTTTTCCCTCTTTTGACGTTCTATAATGCCTCTCTCCTATTTTTGTGAGGATTTTTCGAGACTTAAACAAATGTCCCATCATTACGCATATGTGCTAAAAAAAAGAAGACCCAGTAGCTAAACCGGTCATTAATATAAAAGATAGACTAAAAGATTAACATCATTAGTACCGCTGTTAATTCAGTGATATGCCACTTGTCCCTCGCATGAATCTAACACGTAATTTGTGTGCTAAGGCCTGTATCAATGATGCTCCACTTGCCTCACCTATATTCACCCAGATACACCCCTGTGTACAAAATTTGAACTCATTATATTTAATTAATAAAAGTACAAGAAATATAATTGTACCAGAATTGCAATTACGCATTTCCCTTGTATTCAGATAATCATCATTGAGCGAGGAATATCTCTTTCATTCTTTTCATTTCATGAATTTTATGTATACTTCATTAACCATAAATTAGTGAAGTAGGCCTATGCTGTTATTTTGTTGATGTAGAATTCTTTTATGTCCACTACTTCGGACGACATTGAGAACTACTAATGTCACTATGCAGTCCCAGTATTTTTAGTCTATAATCGTATTTCACGTAACACAAGTGATATATATAACCTACATGCTCATGACACCTCCCACTGTTACCTCAATAGTAGGGGCAACATTCCCTACATCAAACTTTATATATATATATATAATTTATATATATATATATATATATATATATATATATATATATATATATATATATATATATATATATATATATATAATATATATATGGATGTATGCATGTGTGTGTGTGTATGTTCCACATACACTCTGAAATGCATTAAGCAATTTCAACCAAACTTGGTATACATATGACTTACCATCTGGGAAAGACCACTGTGGGGGTAAGGCATGACTGGTACCAAAGCAGGGGGGGGCCAGTGTGGAAAGGGGGTGAAATTTAAATATTACAGAAAACGGCAGATATTAGTGTCTAATCCATAGTTTTCGAGGTTGCTGAGATGAATAGTGACAATCCTGATGCCCTTTAAGTCCAAGTTCAGCCTGATAGGGAAGGGGAGGGAGGTGACATGTAAAATAACTAAAAACAACAGATATTATCGTCTAATCCATAGTTTTCAAGGTTGTTGAGATAAATAGTGACAATCCCTGACATCCTTTAAAACCAGCCCTGATAAGTCCTGATAGTGAAGTGAGGTAACATGAAAAATAACTGAAAAAATGACAGGTATTATTATAATCCATAGTTTTGAGATCGCTGGGATGAAAAGTGAAACTCCCGATGCCCTTCAGGTCCAAGGTCAGCCCCGATAGGAAGTGGGTGGGGTGAGATGGGGTGAAAAGTAAAATGTCAAAAATGACAGATATTGAGAACTTTTAACAATCCATAGTTTTCGAGATCGCTGGAATAAAGAGAGAGACACTCCTGATGCCCTTCAAGTCCATGTTCAGCCCTGATTGGAATGGGGGTGAGAAGTATATAAATATACAATTTCAAAAATGATGGACAGTGTAACTGAAGCAACTATTTTAACATATCTATGAGAGAGATAGATATATATATATAGAGAGATATAGAGAGATATAGATATATACATATACATTATAGATTTATATATAGGCATTTGCTATAATAATGTATATTTATAAGTATATATATATATATATATATATATATATATATATATATATATATATATATATATATATATATATATATATATATATATATATATATATATATATATACATATAATGTTACCATAATATTGTGAAGCCAGAGATTTCATTAAAATCCCAAAATTTTCAGGGAATTCGTGAAATCACCAATTCACTTAGGAACATTTGATCCCCAAGGCGAAACAGTGATTCATCTACTCTGTTTTGCCATGTTTAGTACCAGCCCCTTGGAGACCAAATATGTTTTCGCCATGTTTAGCAGCCTACTAGCCCTCGGGGATCAAATGCGATCAAATGCTCTTAGGGACATTTGATCCCTGAAGGACTAGTACTGAACACAGCGAAACACATCTGATCCCTAAGGGGCTACTACTAAACATGGAGAAATAATATAGATGAATCACCGTTTCGCCATGTTTAGTACTAGCCCTTCAGGGATCAACTGTCCCTAAGTGAATTGGTGATTTCAAGAATTCCTGAAAATTTCAGGGATTTCATGAAATCCTGGTTTCACAGTCTTACTGTAATACACACACACAATACATATATATATATATATATATATATATATATATATATATATATATATATATATATATATATATATATATATATATATATTATAACTACTCAGGCTGCTGCCTTGACTATCAATTTAATATTCATACTT
>NC_089769.1:24889583-24947083 GCF_040412425.1 Macrobrachium rosenbergii
ATGAGCAGGGGATCAACCTATCCTACTAGTAATCAAGGTGTTCCAGTTATCTAACTTGAACGCATTTTCACACTTCCTGCATATAAAAGTCTTTTCATTGACCTTATTTCTCTTTAACTTCTCTTCATGACCGAACCACCTTGAGAGTCTTACCTTCCTTTTCAACAACTTAAGTTGTTTACCTCATATTGTGCACATGTTTACATTTCTCAAGCTTTCAGCCCTTTATAGTTCACATGAACTATGCAGACAATCATTTCCATGCATCTTATTTTCAATTATATTGCATTTCAGTTGCATAAAGGATGTCTTGCTCTCATCATTCTTTTCATGTGTTCCAACTTTTGCTTCCATAGACATTACTCTTTCGATTCTATCAGTAGGCCTACTCACGAAATTTATTTTAAAAGATATAACACGAATTAACAAAGTCTATTCATTCAGCACCTATACAAACATTCATTGTTACATGTTCCTGACTTTCATTCATTTCTTTTCGGATCCAAGTAAATGCTTTGATATTAGTTATAGCGATGTAATTTGCTAGTCAGTACAATCCAAGTGCTTGGTCAGTACTGTACATTATTCAGCATATTCTGTGTGGCTTCTTCTAATAAAAACAGGCATAATAATAATAATAATAATAAAAATAATAATAATAATAATAATAATAATAATAATAATAATAATAATAATAATAATAATTCTCGTGTATCTCCACCCCGTCAAATTGAAGACTGCTTATGAAATCGCGAGATAAATTTAGCACTTGGTAATTGGACCCTTGAAAACATGCGTAATTGATGCATGGAATATATGAATCTTGCAATATGTTGCCTGTATTCAATTATTCACGACTTTGAAGGATATCAGTCTCTTATCCGGTACATGATATATATTTCGCATTTAGGACTTCACGTTCACACGTGTGACATAAATTATTTCGAAATCGACCTGTCGTGACAGCTCCGTTCGACCGAGGAGCTCTTTAACTGCTTCCAATAAATCTGTCTTGGGAAGACGACATCTTTGATATATGAAGAGCCTTATTTTCGCACTGCAATTTATGTAACGTGGCAAAGGTTGATGCCCTGAATTTGTTCATCTCAGGTTGAACGTTGCCGTTATTATTTCTTCTACTTATTCGTTGAAATTTGTCATTCCATAATGAATCAAGCAAGTCAAGAGGTTTTAGAGTGTAAAACACGAGCGTTTCTTTCAACTCTCATTCATTCTGATACTCGTGGACGCGCCATATCTCTTTCTCATTACAATTCTTTCTATTTCTTTTTTCTCTTTGGAAACATAACATACCAACAGAAAATGATAATTTCCATCTTACTGGCCCTTTTCAAGGTAGGTTTGCTAATGATATTCACGGTTTGAGAATAGGGTTTCTTTTCCGGAATCCTGAGATCCCGGAATCCCGGCCATATTTAGCCCAGTTTTGTTTCCCAGGATTTGGTTTCAAATCCCGGGATATTCACTTTCACGATTTTTGTATAATTTACGTTCAATAACGTATAAAAAAAAAAAAACCCGGAGAAGGGAGATTTCACTAAGGTGCTTAGTTTCTTACATTCTTACACCATGAATGGGCTTTTCATTGCCAAATTAAGAACAAGGCTGACACACAAAAGTATTGACTGTTTATGCTTCCTGAAAAGTTATTTCATGAACAAGACCTGAATTCACAAAAGGATAAGACAATCGTAAGGCCTATTATGCTCATCGTAGGGCTACGAACTATTATCTACTATTCCCAATGAACTCTGATGAGCTTAACTGGACTTACGATCCTCTTATCCTTTCAGATATTCCATTTTCACCAAGAATGTACTAATGTTACTCGTGTATTGAACAATAAAGAGACTTTCGCATTTTACTCCATACAAAGTTAGTAAAATCATATAATTCATAGCATTCTCTGTTCAAACTTCCAGTTTTAAACATGATAAAGTATCAGTATACACCATAAAGATTTCCTCAGTTGAATAAAAACGCATAACATGTAGCATGAAATTCAACAAGTACCAGGAAATAATGATTTTCATAGGGCATTTGTTATTATGCCTAATCCGGGAAATACTGGGATTTCCCGGGAAGGATCAAACTTATTCCGAAATCCCTGGATACTGAAAACCTCCTAAAACATGAAACTCGACTTAACATTGTCTTATCCTTTTGTGAATTCAGGCTTTGTTGTTCATGAAATAACTTTTCAGGAAGTATAACAGTCAATACTTTTGTGTGTCAGCCTTGTTCTTAGTTTGGAAATGAAAAGCCCATTCATGGTGTCAGAATGTTGTAAGAAACTAAGCACCTGGTTGTAGCTGAACTTGTTCACTGCAGCTCTTCTTGAATCTTGAAATCTCTCTTCCCCGGGCGTTTTTTTTTTTACATATTGAATGTAAATTATACAAAAAATACGAAAGTGAATATTCCGGGAAACAAAACTGGGCTAAATATGGCCAGGATCGAGATACCGGGAAAGAAGCACTACTGCACGTGCAACATTCCCTCATTTTTCACCGTCAGACAGTAGCAAAGGCGGACCGATCAGCGAATACCTCATGGACAGTTCATTGTCATCCTCGTGACGTCTTTCGAAATACTCAAGAGATTCGTGATTCTCGTGTTGTTTAATCTTTTAAGGTATTTATACACATTATTGGAAAAAAAAACGGATAATAGCATCAATACAATAAAAGTACTTTAAATAAAATGACAAATCTAATGAGGGTAACTTCAGAGGGAAAACATGATACTCCTTTATGTGGGAAAACTTCCCTTTCATCTGACACCCTCCTGACATAGCAGTCTGGAATGATATCTCTGACTCACGAACACCACCAGTCTTTGTATAGAATACACTTTTTTATGTGTATCCAGCCGAATCTTTTTCCATCAGCAAAACATAAAGAGAATACTATTGTCTAATACACCTTGCATTACCTTTAATTCCGTTGAATATGGTTTATTACTGAACCATTTCATAGACCATCATTCATTACATTTATAGGGAAGATTGTTCCTTCCGTTAAGCATTTCAACTCTATATTCTGCTCACATTCTTTTGTCACATTTAAGGCGTCGAAGCATAAAGACATTTAAAAGTCTTAAATCAATTAAAAAGGGTAACGAAGTGTCTGTAGATAGTTCAGATGGTGAGATTCTTCCGCAGGTAAAAAGCCTTCCAGTATATCATCGAGCTTCTGTATAAAAATGAGTTCTATTTCCCTGAGTTCACCTGCCTGGTGAAGGGAACGAAACTAACTGCACCACCTCAATAGAACTGCTTTAAACCTTAAGGGTAGAGAACCACCTTCCCAAACACCCGAGGGGGATAATGTGTATGCTACATTCATAAAGGCTCCATACGATTCTGTACACAGTATGCATAGTGTGTATAACCTTATCTTCATATTTTTCTCCTTGTCATTATTTTGTTTCTGCAGGTAACTAAAGGGTTTTGTTTTATAGTCTTCAAGATCGCCACTTGAAAACCTTTCCAACTGAGTCTGTTACCCGCAAGAAATAACATGGATGGGAAAAACAGTCTTAGTTTTATGAGAGCAGATAGGTTTTTCTCCTCTTAAGCTTTAGTCTATTCACGTTTAATATTTTCCATTCTGTGGGGAGAATTTTTTTTTACGGAAAAGAGCATTAATTACCTAAATTATTCACAATTGTTCAATCTTCACTCATGATCAGTTGTGATATGACACTTGATGATCCTCCTTTTAACGAGTCTGAAAAGGTAACGAGTAAATTTGAACTTAACAACCACTTCACTTTTCTTCGGTTCGCAAAAGACGAATGGCTCATTCTGATCTCTCATTTTATCTGTTCTGTCTGATTACAAGAGAGATATTTTAAGAAAAAGCTTTGTTCATATTAATGTGATTATGGCATTTATAATTCAATATCTAATCCGTGAAAATGGTCATCAAATTTATTTAACAATGTCAGACAATATCAGCAAATTACCTCCTCATTAATGGTAATTATAAGCCATTAGTAGTGGTGGAAATTATCCTCTAATAACTACATTATGGGTTGAAATATTGTTTCATTAATAAGTCTTTCTTTATCACGCACTACTTTTATTCTTTTATATAAATAACTGTCTCTATAGGGTGAAATATTGCCTTCATCAAAGGGAAGGGTGGAGAGACTTTTCACTTTCTTCCAAGAAATTCTGGATTCGTTCGAAAGGTCAAGGGATCATCATAATGCATGAACAATTAAAGAAAGGACAATTTTCTGTTTTAATAACAAAGAACAACTTTCCATAAAAACTTAAATGTATGGTAAAAAAAATGCAGAGTACGTTTACTTTCCGAGTTTAGGAATCATTTCTTCATTACTAAATTAGACAATATCTTTACAAATATAAATAAACATATCAAAAATAACATTACGATGAACATGGATATTAGTATTCGCGATGAATCCAATAATATAAGATCATGCTTAGTACTTACACAGCAGAGGCAATTGGCATGAAGAAAGGAGAATAAGGAAATATATTGATATTCCTTCTTTTTAAGCACTAACGCAGGAAAATACACATACGCACATACATACATAATTACATACATAAACATAAATGTAGATACAAATATAAATGTTGATTGGCAAAGAAAAGCAAAACGTGGATCTAACAAAACTTGCAGACTGAAGAGGCTTTCACAGAATGCACAACAGGATTTCTCTCTTACGGAACAGATGTAAGTAAGTCCTAATAAATATTTTAGAATGG
Source organism: Macrobrachium rosenbergii (assembly GCF_040412425.1). NCBI lineage: Eukaryota > Metazoa > Arthropoda > Malacostraca > Decapoda > Palaemonidae > Macrobrachium > Macrobrachium rosenbergii. Next base: position 24,894,349 of record NC_089769.1, read on the forward strand.
GTAAAGATAAGATATGAGCATTTTTAGAAAGAGATAAACAACAGTTTAATCTAAAAGAAGTAATATATTATTAGGCTTCTCTCACCACCCGTCACTAATCTCTCTTTCTCTCTTCCCGGGAGCCTCTTATTTTTTCCGATATTCATAAATCATGTAGATTATAACGGAATTAGTTTTTCCGTAATGTTTTCTCCAATTCACGAAGTGTTTTGAAATAATGACTTCAATATTTTGGTAAAAATATTTGTTTCCAATATCAATTTTGAACAGAATGATTGTGCTGGATGAAACTTAGTTATTTATGACCTAGGTCTTATTAGTTAGAAAGGGAGAAATTCCTTTACAATCAAAACGGAGAACATTATTCATCGTTACTTGGTCGAGAAATCACGTTTCCTGTCTTGTCTGATAATTTCTTCCTCCTATGATTTATTTTAGATCATTTTAGTAATAACCAACGTCACCAGAATCATTTCACTCGCTAACTGGATACAGAAACAGAGGCTTATTTTAACCTTATACATTTATGTTCTTCCAATTAGAGATATAAATTGGTATTAATAGAAATCGTGTATGTATGTATGTATGTGCGTATGTCTACAATTTCAGCATCAGGTTTATGTACCAGAAACCATATTGCTAGCCATACACGTTGTAATATCTGGATTAGGGAATATTTCAGAAAGCTAAGTAAGGACATACTTCTTGACTGAATATTCCCCGAACAATAATTTCTCTCCCTCTCTCTCTCTCTCTCTCTCTCTCTCTCTCTCTCTCTCTCTCTCTCTCTCTGTGATAATTAGTGAGTCAAGCAGTCAACTGTCAAAGAATCTGAGCCTCCATGCATACTTGTTTCTGCATGTGGAATTCAGTGCTTTTCTCTGTATTTCTTTTCCCTTTAATATTTTAAATACAAACATTGTATATATATATATATATATATATATATATATATATATATATATATATATATATATATATATATATATATATATATATATATATATATATATATATATAAGTGCTTATGTGCAATGTCTTTTTCAGTATATATATTATTAGAGTTTTACCTAGGAAGGATGCAGGTATTGACTCAGGTAAAAATACACGAAATAAATCTAAGCTGAAGGCTTTACTTCAACAGGGGAGTTGCAGATAAATACTTAGGTTCACTTAAAATAAACTATATTTCCATTTAACAAACTAAATATGAAGAATGGGGAATTTCGAAAAACAAGACAGGTAGAACAGATTCCTGTTGAATGACTAAATTTACAAGTTACACAAGAACAGAAATGGGGGAAAAATCCACTCCGTACAACACCGTTGGGTGAGGGGCAGTGGCTACGACCACGGCACAAGCACAAGGTGAACAGTTGATTCCACAGCTAGCAACTCTGTCTGCAATCGAGAACGCATTCGGTTACTTATGTAGAGAATATAGGGAAATTAGATAGAAAAGAGAGAGAGAGAGAGAGAGAGAGAGAGAGAGAGAGAGAGAGAGAGAGAAAGAGAGAGAGAGAGAGAGACGTAAGAATATAAAGAGAGGCAGAGAGCACAGTGATAATGCCTAAAAGCTGTTGTTATTATCGTGGATTCAAATACGCTGATCGAGGTAGGATTTTGTATGAACTCAAAAACAGTGAGCAAGTATATCATGTTAAAGCCATAAAAACGATCATAAAAGTGGGAAGTAGTGGCCTCGCGATTAAGTTAAGCAAATCATGAGTCAGCGCAGCCGGCTCTATAACCCCGCCTTCACAGGAGGCGTTTTCATGGAAATTTCAGGAAATTGGGGGCTGGACAAAGTGATGTACTTCAACACCCTCCAATCAAACATACTAGGGAGGGGTCTTTCACACACCCTCCTAAGATCACCACCAATCAAGTCTTCTAAGGAGAGATTTGAATCACACCCACTACAGTCCTTCCAATCAACTATTTGAAGGGGAGGCCTTGCTGATAAATCCTTCCAATAAGACTAGAAGGAGGTGGAGATTGCAGATACCAAGAATTCCAGGGGTTCGACAGGCTGGGGATCGACAGGAGTGAACAGATGAAGACTGTGTCCTTTAAGGGAGAGTACATCTCCCCTCGCTTCCGTGTTCCCCATATAGACTGAGTCAAGTTAATTATTCCAGAGTGATTTCGTTTTATACCACTGTAACCTGTTAATTTTGTACTGATCTTTATAATACTAGGTTCTAATTAAAGAGAAGAAATTATTGATCTTGTCTCTGAGAGATATCAATACTTAAAAATACTTAAAAATAATTAATCTAGAAGAAATAGCACATCCCAGCAGTAGCGATGCATCAAGGACACACGTAGAGGAAATCAAGGTAAGAAGTGAGAGATTAAAAACATACAAGAGAGAGAGACAGATCCTAACACTTACACAAAATAGATAGTGTAATTAAGGGAATCGACCAGAGTTGCACAGAAGGTGCCAAAGCAACTTGGTTCTAGGCACTGGTATACACATGTGAAACTTTGGATATTTACTCACTTTACTAAACAAATCAGGTCTTGTGAAAAATTGCACTTCAGAAAAACAAATAAATTCAGTACAAAAATAAGACTTGTGACAGATTCAAAACCTCGCTTCTGGTACTTTACTTTCTTGTCGGAGACAGGGGACCTTGTCTTCAGTGCCAGTATGGAGGGCAAGAATTAGGGGCTTCCACCACAAAGAAAGACTCGGGCTCAGAGCATCCACGTGGAAAGAATCAAGGCTGTGATGGAGTACGTGAGAAAGGGGCAAGTCTCTGGATTCCTTAGCCGGGCATTTCTCTGTCTACCCAAGTTCTGAGACCGCAGGTCATTCTCGGCCCTTTTTATAACTTCATGAGGATTACGATTCTCTTCCTTCCAAATGGCAATGTTGTCGCTCAACTGGCAGTCCATTTTCTATACCTTCGAACCATGCGGGAACCATGTGGGAATAGAGTCGCCCACACTTTCTCTGTGGTCTCCAAAAGGCATTACCTGGAGGAAAGGCTTGAGAAGTCACTAGGTCAAGGAAGAGGATTAAATGAGTATTTGAGAGTATTAACACGACTACCCTTCTTTCAATTAAATAAACTTGAATTAAGTTTACATGGTACATCACTGCACTCTTAGATGGAGAGGTGACTTACCTACATGACACTTCCCCACTCAAGTTAACATTCCACACCTTGAATTGGGTGGGAATGTCTATGGGTAAGTCAACTCGAATTAATAAGTTATCATCTCTCCTTACTTCCCCCTTTTTATCTCACTAAATTCTTAACTTAACAATTCTGCCAGTCAATCTAGTGCAATTTTTTTTTTTTTTAGCATTTGTAGAATGTGCGTTATTGCAGAATATTGGGCTGCTGGAAAAGCAGTTATTGGATTTATCTTGTTGTTACTATACTGCAGCATTATATCCAACCCAAAATAAAAGTATTTGACAACTTAATATAGCATGAATCAGAATAACAACACAAAATAGGGTTAGAATATCGATTCTGAAGTGATTTCTGAAATTAATCCTGCATTTAATGATAAAGTTAACTTTGTGATGCCAAAGTCATGCGGTTAGTTTGCCTTGACAAGGCAGTACAATAAAGTACTAGTGGGCTTAAGTTAGGTGATGCCATGATACTTGTACACAGTGGCACAGTGCCAGATGTGGCATTAAATGTCGTTGGTGCCTCATGGCACTTATCTACGTGTGTGATGTACAATTATGTGTGTAATTACTCAGGTTTTGCAAGTCGGGACTCGAGATTTAGATTGCAAGGAAATAACAAAGTTAGATAAATGACAGATGCAAGAGTAAATGATGACTGTTAAAGAAAATTTACTATCCATAAGCCAGTGTTATATTCCTTAGCCTATGAAAATGAAAAGGTTCGTTCTTTAGCCCAAAGGCATCAATTTACACTGGTAGGGCTGGTGGACGTGGTACAGGTAGTCAGAGGGCGCGACTCTTCTGGCAGGAACATCTGCCAATATCTATGGTAATGGCACTGTGCCATATACGGCACTCACGTGGTAAGGGCCTAATGGCTCTGTTGTATAAGATTTAAAATGTGCCATGCTTTTGTAGTCATGAAAGGGAAGTCAAAGGACTTATACTACTGGACGATCTGGCAATGTGCACTCTACATTGGCAGATCAGGAAACAAAGTAAAGTGGGGAGCCATTATAAGGCTTTACAGAGGGATTCATGAATGGGCAAGGTTGCCAAGTAAATATCAAATTAAGAGACTGGGAAAAGAGAAAAAATTATCAAAGTGGTAAAAGGAAATATTACAAGGAAAAATTAAATGATAAAGTTATAAGGAAAATAAATGGGAAGAAATCTGGCATCCTCCTCTGGATAGAAAAAAGTTAAGTATATCTTAGTTTAACCAGACCACTGAGCTGATTAACAGCTCTCCTAGGGCTGGTCCGAAGGATTAGGTTTATTTTTACGTGGCTAAGAACCAATTGCTTACCTAGCAACGGGACCTACAGCTTATTGTGGAATCCGAATCACATTATAGCGAGAAATGAATTTCTATCACCAGAAACAAATTCCTCTTGGTCTTCACTGGCCGGTCGGAGATTCGAACTCGCGACCAATAGAGTGGTAGCTGAGAACGGAAACCGCTCACCCAGCGACGAACAGAGGTGCCAAAGTTGTTCATAAGATAAAGGTGAGGCACTGTGCCGTTGGACACTAGTGAGAGGAGAGCTCATCGACTCTCTTAGGCTACCTGGAGCTTCTATGCTGCTGATCTTCCTTCCTGGGCCCTCTCTCAGGTAGGCGTTTTGGCATCGTAGGGGGACTTGGGAGAACCAAGATCGGGGAAGATATGTGAGTGCCATCTGTTCCGACTTCTTTGACAGCCAAAGCACGGGTATTCTTTGCAAGCTCTACCACAAGTTGTCACAGTTCCTTGAGTTCATTGGCCAACTGAGATGTGGCAGAATCCTTTCTCATGTTCGTGTCTGTGGAGGACCGGGATAGAGAGGAAGAGGTAGTGGTGGGCGTGAGAGGCTCTCAGGACAATATGTCCAGCTCAGGCACGGGTTGTGAGGCCACACCATTGGGTGAGCTTCCACTGTGGTCCGAGGAATCCGGAGGGGACCCAAGTATACTATGGATTGGGTCTCATACTGGCACTGGTAGCTGTGCCAAGCCAGGGGAAGAGAGGCAGTCTAGACTGGGATCCCTTGGAGGAAGATCTATGGCATGCTCTGGCACTGGCACTAAGAAAAGTCCAGGCACAGGAATTAATTCTGGAATTCCTTCAACAGCCACGATGGACAGGAAGTGGCACTGGCAGAGAAGTCGATGTAGGTTTGGGATCTCTGGAAGGGAGATTCAGCATGCGCTTGGCACTCGCACTGAGGCAGGGCCTGGTACTAGAATGGAATTGGTTAAAGGTTCATCGCTCGAGACAGACAGAGCTTGGTACTGCTCAGGGCACTCAGATGGCACTGGCAGTGGGCTTAAGGTAGGTTGCTGAGGATTCTTTATACCTGTGGTAGTTTTGGAGGGGTTAGGACCCCTGGTATTTTGTAAGTTAGGAGGGGACTGGAAATCCTGTCCCAGGAGGTCATAGCCCTCAGGAAGGTAAGTGACTACTGCAAGAGTGAAGATATTGGATCTGTGAGGTCTTGTGACCCTCAATTTGACAGTGGGGAGAATCATCTTCATATGGTTCATACCCTCGATTGTGTTAAGTTGATGCCTTATCGTCCCTTATGAGGGAGATTTGTGCGCTAGTGTCATTACTGCTGTGACCTGGCGTGCTGGGTAGCTACCTCGAGAATATGGGACCCTCAGCTGAAGGGCCTAAGGATTTTGGATTTGTAACTGCCAAGGCAATGGTGGGTGTATTTGTTTTATTACGGTATTTTGCCCATAGGGCAGACTGCCCATAAACCTTACAGGTGGTGCAATAATTTTTGCTGTAATCTTTGTTTGGCACTGTCCCCATGGGAGGAGCAGGCCTGTTGTTGTTCATCCCAGAGGCAGGCGTGGCTCGTTTAGGTGTGGTCCCATTTTGGGACTTAGATGGAGTTTCTGGCTGATTCTCAGCCTTCAGGTGGCACTGTTCAGTGGAGTGCCCAATATTTTACAATGGCCACACACGGGCTTCTTTTGAGGGTGCCCATTCTTGGGTGGAGGCTGACCAGAGGTGTGAGCAGGGGGACAGATCTTACGACCTAGAGAGCTTATGTACACAACGAGCATCTTGGGAGATTGGGTCCAAAGGTAGGTGGCGAGGGTGGGCAGGGTGTAGTGGAGGAAATCCTCAACTTGGAAACACTCAAGGACGTCCTCTAAGGTGGTGGCACTTAGGGTTTCTAGCCACCTCTTAACAACCCTGGTCATGTGGTATGCCCACTCAGACCAGGTTTGGCACACCTCTTTCGGCTGACCTCGCCAACGTTGATCTCGTAGGCCTCTGTGATGGCCTGACAAATCCCTACAAGGTTTCCTTGCTTGTCCAGGGAGAGGGAAGAGAAGGCGATGGCACCCTCTCTACCTAATGCTTTTCCAGAATCAGTGCCACTTTGGTGGGAGAGGGTGTGTAGGTCAAGAGGACCTTCTTGATGTGGTCGAGCCAGGCCTCAGGTTTGTCTTTGTTCCATGGCTGGATCAGGGTGTTAACGCTACTGATAGTGGCGTAGGGAGAGTTCATAGCGGGTTTTGCGGCACTGAGTTGGGCTAGCTGTGGCTCATGTGCCCTTTGCTTGTCTTTCACTGCTTCTCTCTACTTCCTTTCTCATTCCTCCCTTGCTTCCTTCTCTGCTCTCTCTCGTTCCTCCCTGACTTCCTTCTCTTTTCTTTCTTGTTTTTCCCTGGCTTCCTTCTCTTTTCTTTCCTGCTCTTCCTTTTTCTCTCCCTCCTTCTTTGCGGCGTTGGCCCTGTCTTGGACCCAGTCCTGCAGGTCTTTCCCAGCCAGTCCCACCCTCTTTCCAATGCTTGAGAACTGTTAAATCCTCAGTCTGCATGGTGCCAAAGTTCTGGGGCTCTGGTTAGAGAAAGGGCTCAGCTTGGATGTGGCTCTTGGCTTCAAGAGTTGCTCCGCAGAATGTAGGGTTTGTTCGTGATGTGTCTTATTCCGTAGAACTTAGCCTTTGTTTGTGATGAACAATTCAAGTTTGTTCCGTAGAACTCAAAAGGGTTGTTCGTGATGAATGATTCAAGTTTGTTCTGGAGAACCCAAGGGTTTGTTTGTGATGAACAATTCAGTTTTGTTCCGTAGAACTCAAAAGGGTTGTTCGTGATGAATGATTCAAGTTTGTTCTGGAGAACCCAAGGGTTTGTTCGTGATGAGCAATTCAGTTTTGTTCCACAGAACTCAAGGGTTAGTTCATGATTAACGATTTTATTTTGTTCCGGAGAACTCAAGGGTTTGTTCATGATGAACGATTCAGTTTTTTTCTGTAGAACTCAAGGGTTGTTCGTGATGAACAATTCAAGTTTATTCTGGAGAACTCAAGGGTTTGTTTTGATAAACAATTCAGTTTTGTTCTGTAAAACTCAAGGGTTTGTTTGTGATGAACGACTCAATTTTGTTCTGGAGAACTCAAGGGTTTATTCGTGATGAACAATTCAGTTTTGTTTCGCAGAACTCAAGGGGTTGTTCGTGCTGAACGTTTTATTTTTGTTCTGAAGAACTCAAGGTGTTGTTCATGGGGAATGCTTCTATCTTGTTCCGAAGAACTCAAGGATTTGGTTCTAGATGAGCGCTTTTATTTCATTCCGAAGAACTCAAGGTTTTGTTTGTGATGAACACTTTTATTCTGTTCCGAAGAACTCAAGGTTTTGTTCGTGATGAACACTTATTTTGTTCCAAAGAACTCAATGTTTTGGTTCGTGATGAACGCTTTTATTTTGTTCTGAAGAACTCAAGGTTTTTTTGTGGTCAAGGGTTTGGTTGGTGATGGACACTTTTATTTTGTTCCAAAGAACTCAAGGTTTTGTTCGTGATGAACGCTTTTATTTTGTTCCAGAAGCACTCAAGGTTTTGTTCGAGATGAACACTTTTATTTTGTCCCGAAGACCTCAAGGGTTTGTTCGTGATGGACACTTATTTTGTTCTAAAAAACTCAGGGTTTTGTTCATGATGAATGCTTTTATTTTTGTTCCGTAGAACTCAAGGTTTGTGCATAACGAATGATTCAAATTGTTTCATAGAATGTAAGGTTTGTTCTTAATGAACGATTCAGGGTTTGTAGTAAAATATAAAAAAAAACAGTTAATGTAAGCCTTAGTAGAGGGTTTGGTTTGGTGAGAAACGCTTGGGAACCGGTGTGGAGCATGGAAGCCTTACGCAGAAATTTATCAGATGAGATTGCCCTTTAGATAAACGGGAAGCACATAGCTGCACAGGATACACAATTAGATGCGTGAATGAATCAATTTAGCTGGCTTCTCAGCAATGATAATTGCATAGAATGTGACAATGGAAAGGTTTGTATTTCGAAGTATGCGAGATTAAATGCAGTAGAATATGACAAGTACATAATCTGAAATCTACCATGCACGAGGCAAAGTTATATTTGCCTACATCATGTGTGCAAAAGAAATTACTTTTACTCTATATGGACATGACTAGCACATGATCACGAAGGTCGTGTGCTTACTTGTAGTCGCATAATGACCTGGCTCGTAACTCAGCACGTATGAAACCACATAACCGTCTGAACGAAAAGGGTGCTTGAGACTTCTCACGAAACTGATGAACAGTTTTGGGAATTTGTTCTCTCATCGCCTACTGATTGCTTTTTAATAAACGTAGGATTTTGGTCAGTCTCATGGACTTTATGACTCATACTAAAAGGGATGACTTTTACACACGAGCTTTGCTTGCACTTGCAGTAGTAATGATTAAATGAGTGATTTCTTTATGTGCAAGACCTCTGGGCTCACGTGGCCTGGAATGAAATGAGGTATGTGAATGCTAAATTTTTTCAAAGGACGATTTTGGGAATCGTGGAACATTACTCTAAATTCTCGCATGATTGCTAATACTACCGAGAAGAAGAGAGGGAGGCCTGCGGGCGAAATTTGCTGACTGAGCATGAACTCACAGCCCAGCTAACTGTGTTGACTAGCTAAAAATGGTGGACTGCAAATTGTCTGGAGTATGTGGGAGAGGAATTAATGCACTATTTCCTTAGGTATCACTTGATTTATCACTTCACTGCCTATCTATCCTAAAACTGAAAACATGAAGGCTAACATGCAATACCAACAATAGCTTCTAGTTTCAGATGATTAACACTCTCTCTCCTCTGTGAGCTATTCGTGGAGTATGCATGTGGTCTAACTGATCCCTAACAGCTTTTACAGTCACGATTTTGTTAGCACCTAACATAAAATGAAATAACATTGTACTTATGCTGTGGAAACCTGTTCACTTGTGCCTATAATGAGGGGTTTATGCTAAAAGGGTCATTTCTTTATCTTGTATGTATCTTTAGCAAAGCTAGTAGCTGATAGCTACGAGGGTTGCAGGTATGCAATGATCCTGCGCCTTCAGACTACAAGAATTCTAGCAGGAGTTGCAAACATTTGAATTTTACCTGGGAAGGATGTGGAACTTACCATGGGGGCTTCAATTCTGACTACAGGTGTTGACTCTGGTAAAAATACATGAAAGAAATCTAAGATAACGGCTTTACTTCAACAGGGAAAGTTGTAGATAACACTTAGGTTCACTTAAAGTCACTTATATTTACATTTAACAAATTAAAGCAGAAGAATGGGGGATTTCGAAAAACAAGACAGGTAGAATACATTCCTGTCGAATGACTAAGTTTACAACAAGTCACACAATAACAGAAATGGGGGAAAAATCCACTTCGTACAACACCGTTGGGTGAGGGGCAGTGGCTATGACCATGGCACAAGCACAAGGTGAACAGTTGATTCCACAGCTAGTAACTTTGTCTGCAATCGAGAACACATTCGGTTACTTACACAAAATAGGTAGCATAATTAAAGGAATCGAGGGGGGGCTGCACAGTTGCCAAAAAAACTCGATACTAGGCACTGGTAAACACATGTAAAGCTTTGGATATTTACTCACTGCACTAAACAAATCAGGTCTTGTGAAAAATCACAATTCTGAAAAGAAAATAAATTCAGTAGAAGAATAATAGATTCGTGATTGATTCAAAACCTCGCTTCTGGTACTTTACCTTCTCGTTGGAGACAGGGGACCTTGTCTTTAGTGCCAGTATATAGGAGGGCAAGAATTAGGGGCTTTCACCACAAAGGAAGACTCGGCCTCAAAGCAGCCACGTGGGAAGAATGAGCAGGTGAGAAAGGGACAAGTCTCTGGATTCTGTAGCCGGGGGTTTCTCTGTCTATCCGAGCTCTGAGACCGTGGGTCATTTCTCAGCCCTTTTTATAACTCCATGAGGATTGCGATTCTCTTCCAGATGGCGATGTTGTCGCTCGACTGGCAGTCCGTTTTCTTTATCTTCAGACCATGTGGTAGCTATGTGGGAATAGTCACCCACACTTTCTCTTTGGAAGAAAGGTTCGAGCAGTCACTAGGTCAAGGAAGAGGATTAAAAGATTATTTAATGGGTGAGGAATGAACGATTCTTCCAGGTCGTTGTTTTCCCACAACCTGTCTTTGCTAATCAGCCGTGTTATTAACCCGACTACCCTTCTTTCAATTGAATAAACGTGAATTAAGTTTATATGGTGCATCATTGCACTCTTGGAAGGCGAGGTGACTTACCTACGATAATATATATATATATATATATATATATATATATATATATATATATATATATATATATATATATATATATATATATATATATATATATATATATATATATATATATATATATATATATATATATATATATATATATATATATATATATATATATATATATATATATATATATATATATTTTGTGGTTTAACACCTTAATCATTAATACAACTGGGCTGTTCTCAACCTTTGAGATTTCCCCCTCGTCAAATTGTTTCTCTTTCAGATTCGCCGTTGTCGCAACTTATTTATCTAAAATCATACAAATTTGCATGCCAGTAAGCATCTGTCAAGGCGAACACTGCCAAATAAATCGTTCTGAATGACAGTCATGACCCAGTGACCCGAAAAAGAGGAAAGAGGATAAACCAATTTCACGATAGATAATGAATCGTCAAATTGTTTTGTCCTCACTGGGATTACTTCCATACAAGCAGACAAAAGAATAATGATGTGGTTTTATTGTTTCCAAACACATCATTTGCCCGACTGCAGCTGATCCGGACCGTCGTGTGATATTAAATGGCGACGTTTGAAACAATTTCGCAAAAATTTAACGCATGGCATACATCCTCAAAACAAGTGGATGACAATGGTGAACCGTTTTCATTGCAGACCTCTACTGTTAGCGTCGACTTTCATCTTTGCTTTACCAGATAAAGTTGTGTATTCAGCATGAACACTAAAAGGTATTTCCACTGAAGGGAAATCATAAATCTGAACGTTTTGAATTAGGAGTCGCTTTCGTAAACATACGATGATTTCAAATCAATATATTCATATAAGTATGCGACGTTGACATTACATGCACATGGCATATTCATATAAATATATTAATTACTATATCATATATAATGGACAAAAGCAAGTAACTCAGTTTTCCTACCGTGATCAAATGATCAAATTTAAACATTGTTATAAAAGAGGAAAATATCTATTTATTTGTAATGTTTCGGGAAGAATTTTGTTCTTTGTTCTGTTAGTGTCCTCGAAATGAGTCATAAAAATGTGAAATCGTAGAGATGTGATGATTCTCTGGCCTTTTATCGTACAGTATTTAGGGAGAGAGAGAGAGAGAGAGAGAGAGAGAGAGAGAGAGAGAGAGAGAGAGAGAGAGAGACTAGAGTGGTAATACTGCTGACCCCATTCAGATATCAACCATCTATACACAATTTATGTTTCAGTTCAATAAAACTGGATTCTTTCCTTTTACCATTCTGATGATCATACTTTATGGTTTACTACTGATATATGAGCCACATTACGTTAATCAAAATGAAAATTATAATTCTATTGTGGAGCACTATCTATTTCGTAAGGGGGAAACTTTACCGTATAATATTTTTCAAACGGGGAACTGCATTTTAATCAGAAAGAATGTTGTATTTTAGTAAAATCAAAAGGTTCCGCCGCGAGCGCGCTCGCGTGTGTGTGTCTTCATCTTCCTTACTAAACACACGTCCCTGAGTTTCCCTAAACTTGTGTACTTTTGTCTGAATAAAGAACAAAATTTGAGAGCTCTTAGTTGACATCATTACGAGAACATTAATATACGCAGAGTAGAGGGAAAAATTATTTGCGTACTAAAATTCTGAGAACGATACGTGAAAGACAGATTTGACACCATACATTCATAAAAAAAAAAATTATGCTATGAAGCTGATAACCCAAGCGACAGTGAGTTTAGAACTCATAACTTCTGTTACGAAATTTTCGAAGATAAATCGGTTAATAGAAGTTGTTCTTCAACAGCAGGTGTGCTATGGGTAAAACAAATACACTGTTATAGCCTAATGGCACGTACTTAATCTCACAAAAAATTATTTTTCAGCATCTCCTTAGAGGAACGTACTATGTCATAGGTAGGATCAAATCTATATATCAAAATCTTGCCTTAATGTCATAAGCAGAGGAGAGAGAGAAAAAAAGGACTCCGTTCTGCGGAAAAAATCAATCAGTGTCAGGCGAAGCTGTCAAGAATATTGTGATCGTCCTGATTTTGATGTCAGATTTTGGTGTAAATCGTGGTTTAAAAATAATCACTTTCAAATTCTGAAAAACCATAGAAAACTTATGACAGAATCTATTATCTCATTTATTTAAAGCCTTTTGAAGTAAATACAACAAAATATCTATACGTCTAAAAACAGTCATGTCATCAGGTGTTTTGATCAAAGATAATGGTAAGATGGAGAAGATGCCAAAAAGCAACACGCCTTCATGTTACTTCCTAAATATATTGAAATATATAGAAATATAGAAAACACTCACTAGAAACGAAAACTTAGATATTCATAGAGAGGAAAAAAAACCGCTATAAATGTTACTTTCTTGTTTCTTGGAATGGGGTGAGATTACACACACCTCAGTTGTGTGCAGAATTTCTTAAGGTGTTATTTAGCAATCTCAATGGGAGTGTTCAATCACTCGGTATAAGGAGTTCTGCGGAGTTCATGATAATATTGCCAATTTTTTCTTAATCTTTACTTTTTTTCTTGAAGTATTCCATTTCAGAGAATCGTCAAAAGTCGAAGTTATTACCAGTTCCGAGAAAGTTTCCAAAAAGCATTTTTTTGAAGTTATCTGTATTGCAAGGTATTCCAATTTGTCACGATTGAATTATAATTTGTGGACTGAATTGCATGCATCATCATTCTCTTCACTTTCTGCAGTGCCGAATGGATCAAAGGGCTCATGTGAAAATCCTCCACATGTGCCTTTTCTGTGCTTTATCTTTGGCAGCAGGATAAAGGACGGCGTTAAGTACTTTATCTCTTTGGCTTCAACTATGGAAGCTTGGCTGATGACATTAGCTAAAACCATTATGCACACAACTCGCTGAGTGGCAACTGAACTATTACCCCCTGCTTATATGATTGCCATTGGTTTCTCCTGAAAAACTATCCGGCTATTTAGCCGGCATATTTTTTAAATCTAGAAATATATAACCCTTACCCACATGTGTAATATATATATATATATATATATATATATATATATATATATATATATATATATATATATATATATATATATATGTTACATGTGGGCTTTGGCTGATGGGTTTCTTAATTAATAAATGTAATTCATGTAGCCCTGCTTCGCCAAAGGCACACGTAAACTGTCAATTGAAGCTAACAGTTACCCTCAAAAGACAGACAATTACTTAAATGGATTAGGTCGCCAGTCGGAAACTACTTATGGAACAATGGATTACTTCTGTAACAAAGGAATTACATTAAACTTCACTTCCGACCTAGTCCCAACAAAGGAAAGAATGTGCTGTGATAGCAATGAAATTACATGAACCTTTAGTCAACGTCTGACAGTTAATTTTCCCGGCTTCTGTAAAAAAAATATAATGCAACGAATGTTTGTACACTAGCGGATATCATACGCAGTTTTAGTATTGGTAGCAGATATTTCTCTTCCAAACAATGGTGATCAGGATCCAAGGTTTGCCTGAAATTTACTTACACTTGACTTTCCCTAATTCCTACTTACTGCACGGGAATAGCTTATGCAATTTTCACTGGGCAATGATCATTATTCATACACTAGACTTCATAAAATAAATATGATTATACTGGGTTCTCTTGTAAATGGTGGCTGAAGGGGAAACAATGGAAAAATTTAAGTACAGTGGAAGAGATACTAGCAAGTTGACGAAAATCTTGTCAATTCCAGGCTTACCGTTGCAGAGGTTGCTTGCACAATGTAACTGCTGATGGGAGTTCTTGAAGGAAAAAAAAAGTATATCTAAGTTTAACCAGACCACTGAGCTGATTAACAGCTCTCCTAGGGCTGGCCCGAAGGATTAGATTTATTTTTACGTGGCTAAGAACCAACTGGTTACCTAGCAACGGGACCTACAGTTTATTGTGGAATCCGAACCACATTATAGCGAGAAATGAATTTCTATCACCAGAAACAAATTCCTCTTGTTCTCCACTGGCCGGTCGGAGATTCGAACTCGCGACCAACAGAGTGGTAGCTGAGAACGGAACCCGCTCACCCAGCGAGGAGCTAGTTCTTGAAGAACACTTATTGTCGATTCACTGAGTAAAATAACAGATAGGAAAGGACAAAGAATAGAGTTGCTCAGAGCACGATTGCATGCTCGTTTCACAATGGTAGGTCTCTCTCTGCTCGCATGAGGTCAGATCAGGGCAGGCTGTTTGTCCAACGTTCGTCCATAGCCCCTAGCAGTCTGAAAAATTGACAGAGACATCACCGAATGCATAGGACAGGGAAAAAGGAAGCTTAAGATCACCTTCACTAGAGGTGACTTGGGGGAAAACCTTCCCTGTTAGTTGAGGTCTTTGATGCTAACCTATTCCCTACTAAAGGCATTACTGTTTTTGAAAACACAGCCTACCATTCCTCGCCCGCATTTCTCTTAGCTTCGACAGAGATGCCTTCCTGTCCTTGTTAGAATGATTTTTACTACTAAATAATACAGAAAGAACGAACAGCAGAATATTTATAAAAAAATATATATTTATATACAGTATGTATATATACATATACATATACATATATAACTGTATATATAATAGACAGGTATATATGTAATATATGTTTATATATATACATATACATATATAACTGTATATATAATAGACAGATATATATGTAATATATATATATATATATATATATATATATATATATATATATATATATATATATATATATATATATATATATATATATATATATATATATATATATGACTATTTATCACATCACCGTGATTCATATACAATCAGAAAGCTACAAACGTCTTTAATATCAATTCACTCTACCTCGAAATAATATATTTTCATATATGTTGCCGAAGGGAATTTTTAGTTGATAATAAGTCCACCGTCCCGTATAGCGACAGACGAGGAATCAGGACTACAGTGACACACTAACGCTTTGGCCGAAAATTGGTGTTGTCACTATAGTCCTGATTCTCGCCGTATTCGAACACGTATATCAACTAAAAATTCCCCTTCGGTATATATAAAATATATATTTCGAGGTAGAGTGAATTGATTTCTGATTATATATATATATATATATATATATATATATATATATATATATATATATATATATATATATATATATATATATATATATATATATATATATATATATATATATATATATATATATATATATATATATATAATAAAACATATATATGCATATATACATATATAAATATACTGTATATACATACATACATATATATATATATATATATATATATATATATATATATATATATATATTATATGTATACTGTATGTATATATATACATATACAGTATATACATACATATATACATATATATATGAACCATTCCGGAAGGTTCGTCACAATTTCCCGAGGTCTTAGATTGTGTGAGCTGTAATGGCGAAGTTAGACAAGGAGACGTTGTGCTGTTTCAACGGTCAGGCGTGAGAAACACAAACCCCCAAAATCTCCCCAAAAGCCGTTAACTTTTTGGCGTGGGTATTTCTGACCTACGATTGGTCAGATATCCTAGTAAGAGAAATCAACCAATGTCCTACCTGAGGGGATAATTTAGGGGGTAAGAGAAATGCCTAGCGCGCCCAGGCTACCCCACCGTTGTGAGGATTCTGGCTCAGGCACTCAGAGGGCAATGACATGTCACTGCCCATCGTCTAATGCTATTTCGTCATTGTGGCTGGTTACCACAAAGTTACTGTAATTTTTAGTTTCATTAGATACTCGGGCCCTTGTGTAAATTTAGATAATACAGTTCATTGTTAAATTAACCCCGTGTCTTATTCAAGCATGACCCACACTACTGCAGCTGGGCCAGTGTAAGTAGACCCCATGAGAGGTCTGGGATCATTTTTGGGTGTCAGGTGTGTGTAGGGTCTGCTGCTAAACGCTAATTAATAGTAAATATAGCAAACTGTGGGTCTGCGATTGTGCCAATCCAATAACTGTGCAGTGATAGTGATCTGAAAAAACGATGGAGCAGACAAAAGAAAGAATCGCACAAAAGACTGACGTCGAAGTAATACATCAAAGCATAATTATGGCTGCTTTCCCATAATTAAGCACTAAGTAACAGGCAGAAAATAGTGAACAAAGTTGCACGTGCAAAATTAATCAAATACTGAGCGCAAGAATTCGTGTGATGGACAAATACACGAACAGATGTGTTGTGTATAGAAAGGCCAACAAACTAGAAAAACTAGTATGAAGTGTAAAAACGAGGGAAAAGTCTCGAATGCCTCTATGTTGTTGGAAAAGACAGACAAGACGAATGTCGTATGAAAAAAAAGAAGACTAACACTCCCTTAGTTAAAAACAACCAGACACGCGTGGCAAGTGCGAATTGGAAAGCAACCATCGTCAAGCGCAGTGATTGTTATAGCATTAATATTATTAGTGCTTTCGCCAATCATCGTCGATGCAGAGAGGCGAAACACAGATGGTGGCCACCCGCCACAGGAAAGGCAACCTCGAGGAGGTAGGAGAAGGGATCATGGCGAGAAGCAGTCCTTTCCCACCCAGGGAGTATTGCCCCAGACAAACCCCCCTAGAAGGGCCAATTGCATTGTTAATGGAGTCGGCCAGCGAAACGCATCCCCTCCCTGTCAAGGAAGGGGAAGACGAACGCGGAGTGAAGGCGAATGGAGTTCCAGGCCACCTCCCCTCCTCCACACAACCCAGTGCTATAGCAGTGATGGAGATGGCAGTTGTGTGTGCCCGGGGAAACAAGAGAAGTCTTGTTGGGCAGGGGAAGGGATACCAGTCATCCCCCACTGATAGTGGAGTGAGAGTGATGGAGTAGGGGACTCCCCCCTACTGGACAGCACACCCTCCTCGAGAGCGGGAGTGAGTAGGAAGGAGAAACCTCCTTTCCCCTCCCTCTTGAGCAGTTGAGAAAACGGTGCCGCCATATGGATGGGGAGAGTGCAAGAGCTGTAAGCTGAGGTCTGGTAGGCCTAGCCGAAAGCTGTGAAGATTTTTAGTGCTGAGAACAGCTGATAGCAATCAGATACCGGCTGTCGACAGTGAGGGAGGGAAAACAAAACACCTCTCCTTAGGAGGAAGGAGAAGGCGATGTGCCAACCGGGACCAGGGAGGCCGTGTTCAGACTAGTGCGAATAAATCAATGAAAATTTTTTCGAGAAATTTAAACAGTCTGGGTATGATATTTGGTCAACCATTATTGAAGCCCAGGTTTTTCTGTTCACTGTAGTTGAAACTTTGTTTTTCAATTATTAAATTATCAAAAGGTCTTGTCATTAGTTATTGTCTGTTATGTGATTTTAGAGAAAGTGTCCTTTTGTTTTGTATTTTTTAGGTTATTCAAGTCTGTGCTGTAAAATTTTGTTCTTGCCAGAAATAACATAAACTATTAACCAGTGTTTTGTCCGATTTTCGAAATCAGTTTTGTATTTACTGACTCCTTTTGTGATTTATCTGTATTTTTTTTTTAAATTGTTCTTATTAAAGTCATTGTGTAGTAACCAGTTCACTGGTATTGCTTTGCTTTCATATTTTGTGACAATTGTTGACTTTTTCATTTTATTTTGTTCATTTTTGTGTCGGTCTTTCTTAGCTCCTCCAACCCTGAGGGAGGGAGATCCAAACCCCTTCCTCTAGAGCCTCTCCTCAGTGGCCAAGTGTTTGTTTATTAACCTCACTGATAGTGTGTAATGTTAGATATATTGTTATTGTTATTTACCCAAGCGTTGACCTTTTTGGGATTTAGCGAAGAACTTGATATTGTGAAAAGATTGGGCATATTCTGGAAAATTGAATAAGGGAGCTGATGCTCTGTCTAGAAATGTTATAATAGGTGTTACAACGTGAGCCAAAAAGAGCGAGGAACGACGAAAGTCATCTCGTAACATTAGTGGCACAGGCGATGTCAATGTACTGCCAACAACGTTATAAGTAGCAGTACCAGTTGAATACTGTACTTTAAATACATCTGCGGGCGAGTTACACAGAAAACCGGGGCTCGTCAGGTCAGCTGTGAGTGACTGGAGGCCACGGCGAATTGAGAGAGAGAGAGAGAGAGAGAGAGAGAGAGAGAGAGAGAGAGAGAGAGAGAGAGAGAGAGAGAGAGAGAGAGAGAACGATTGTTTGAATGCAAGAAGGATCCCTGCCGGGAGGGTCCCAGAGTAGATGTCCTGTGAGTGGTTGTGTGACTGTATATATAAGAGGGTTGAGTGACGAATCCCCAATTCTGGAAGTGCCGTGAGATAAATTCTTCATGAAAAAAAAGCAACCTGTTGAGTTGTTCTTCCTCATTCTTTGATAGAAAGAGCCATCCATATAATTCATGTAAGCCCCTATTTAGGGCATATAGGCATAGAAAAGTCCCTTATAAGGGTACACGAAAGGGTTCCTGTTAAATTCGATCATGGGCATATAAATGCGGTGAGACCACTCCCTGCTGCACGGGGCAATACATGTATATTTGTGTTCGTGGATGCATTCACATGCACCCTACACACAGGTGTGATGGTGGGTAAAACCTGTCTATTCGGCCTGTAGCATGTGAAAGAAATTAAGCGCAATAATGGGTTATCCAATTTATCTGCTCTGGGAGCACAAAGCGAACATCATCTGTCGCACATGCGAGCCATACGCCAAGACAGTCTGGCGTTCCACACCAACAAACCAATACCCCTAACCCTGGACTGACTGGGTATTCGGGAGAAGATCTTGCGAACACGTGCCTTGCGATCATATGTTCACGAGCCCATGTCGTAAGCCAATGCCATTGCAAAGTGCACAAAATGTATCAGTGATCAAAATCTCTAAAATCTGTCCCACGTCCTTGCCTAGGGAATTAGAGTCATACCAAGAGTTTTGTGTTTTATATTTCATGTTTGTGTTTTAATTTTTGCAAATGTCTGAGTGTCAATGCCATTTCCTGTGTTTCAAAATATTTCAGTGTTTAAATTTTTGCTTTGTGGTTATGTGGATTTCTACGCAACATCTTCTATTATGTCTATGCTTTCATTTTTTGTTGTTGTTGTCCATTATTTTGTGATCAGTAAAATACCAACCTGGATGCCGCATTTTCTGTAAGATTTCTTTTATGTTACCTTCACACAGGTGCTGGAATTGTTGTGCAAGATTTATGATTTTTCGTTATTATTATTTTGTGTAGTTGTCGTAAAGGTAAACTGATGCTATGAAAATATGTTTTTCTTGTTTTGTTAAAAATTCCACTGCTTTTATATTATGTTGTTGTCTAAATTACCATGTTGTTTTTTTTTGTCCAATTCTTTGAGGAAAGTTTAGTACATTTGCAGGGTGTAGTGTGATTAAAAATTTGATGCCATGTTGCCATGACTGCCAGAGAAAGTGTTAAAGATTTTTTTTTTTTGCGTGTTCGCATTTCTTGTTGGAGTGTAAAGCAGGACTTGATCTTTTAAAAATTTTTATTTATTTTTATTTTTTGGTATTGATCTGTTTCTAGGGAAGAGTGAGTGTTGTTGTTTTGAATTTTTTTTTTTTATTTTGCATTGTTGTAAGACGTTCAATTCACCTGTAAATCTGGCTTGTACACGCGTCAGCTGGCCCTATTAATTTTAATTAGTTTAAACCAGCAACAATGCAGTACAAGGCTCGCAATGGTGTAGTGCAGAGACATTAGCTCTGCAGGGACGCAAAGGACTTGGGGAGGGAGTGACGAACCATTCCAGAAGGTTCGTCACAATTTCCCGAGGTCTTAGATTGTGTGAGCTGTAATGGCGAAGTAAGACAAGGAGACGTCGTGGTGTTCCAACGGTCAGGGCGTGAGGAAACACAAACCCCCCAAAATCTCCCCCCAAAGCCGTTAACTTTTGGCGTGGGCATTTCTGACCTACGATTGGTCAGATATCCCTGGTAAGAGAAATCAATCAATGTCCTACCTGAGGGGAAATGTAAGGGATAAGAGAAATGCCTAGTGTGCCCAGGCTACCCCGCCACTGTGAGGATTCTGGCTCTGGCACTCGGAGGGCAATGGCGTGTCACTGCCCATCGTCTCACGCTATTCCGTCATTGCGGCCGGTTACCGCTAAGTTACTGTAATTTTTAGTTTCATCAGATACTCGGGCCCTTGGGTAAGTTTAGATAATGCAGATCATTATTAAATTTACCCAGTATCTTATTTAAGCATGACCCACAGTACTGCGGCCGGACCAGTGTAAGTGGACCCCATGTATATATATATATATGCATGCATATATATGTATATGTATATATATACATATATATATGTATATATATATAGTATATATGAATGTATGTACACATACATATATATGTATGTATGTATATGTTAAATATTCATACATACATACAGCAATTTTTTTGAGATTCAGCATTTTCCGTCCTGTTGGAAAACACAGATTCTGCCCACATGAGAACAGAAGTAAATTCGGCAATTGATTGATCGGTGACCTGAACATTGTTCAGAGGGTCCCTGGATACAGCGTCACGTTTCAAGGATGGAGATTTCCATTATTAAAGCACGGAATCTTTTGATCTGGTTGAAATCAGATTCTTGGGGGTATAAACTGAAATATACGTTTGTTACAAAATGCTCAGGTGCAAGGGCTCTGGTGAGGAGCTTTTCATTCTTTAGTGGGAAACGAAAGCGCCAGTATGTATTTGAAGCACTCCAGGGAATTGAAATTCCCTCTGCAGAAAGTAAGTGTTGAACTTTAAACTTACTTTTATTAAACTTTAAACTTACTTTTATAAGTTTTACCATTGTTGTTTAGTAATTTTGGAAGTTTTTGTTTATCAGTATTTTTTACGTCTGAAATGTGATTTTATCACCGTTTTTTCTTTATTATCAATAAGGGGTATTTGTTCTTTGGCAGAGAGTTTCAATGGACCCATGATTAATTGGGGAGGATTTGCTCTTGTATAAGTGAGCATTTAAAATAGCCGATGTGGGCAGTGGTCATTTATAACGGAACTTATGGCAGAAATTACTTTGAAAGTTTTGTGTAATAGGCTTACATGAAATGTGGGTTGGTTTAGAGACTTGGTGGGGGTCAGGAATTAATCCCCACATATCATATTTGACATGCAATTATTTACTTTGTTTTGGGGTATGGTTATTGAGTTTAATATACATCTCCCATAACTTCATTTTACATGATTCATTGTTAAACTTGCTTAATGAATTTTAGTTTTGTAATTTTAGGATTTGCTGTACACACCTTAGGCAGAATAGGTCAATGCAAGAGAGAGAGAGAGAGAGAGAGAGAGAGAGAGAGAGAGAGAGAGAGAGAGAGAGGAACCGATTGTCCACCAGCTACAGGATACCAACCGGACTCAGGTAAGGCCAAGGGCCCTTTGTCAAGGTTCGACAAGCACCTTTAACAGTGGTGGGCAGCGATGTAGGCGCTGAGGAAGAGTGCCACAAATCCACGGCAAAAGGGGAATGTGTGCAGGTGTTTGGTTTATGCAGTTGGGTAGACAGTTAGAAGACGTATTCTGTGAGGCATTACCTGGAGATGTTGGCATTCGTGGTTACTAAGGCGGTAGATTGCAAGCTTGCAAAATTGTGAGGGACGGTCATGGTGTTCTCAGCTTGACACTCAGCCTTCATTAGTGAGTGGTTTGGGGGGAGTGATTAATGGGTGTCGGGGGTCATTGCTGCGTTCTTTTGCTTGACTGTGTACTTGTATATTTTTAAGTGAAGTGTGGTTATATCTCAGTGAGTGTTGGGATCGTGGACTCAAAGCAATGCTGGGATACGAGTTGGAAAAAAGTGAGCGTTATTTATTATTTTTGTTACAGTTGCTTTGAGATTCTCTTTTTCTCTCCCTTTTCTTTTTTTCTCCATTTATTGAATTGTTGTGTGGTTGAAATATGTGGGTATACGTAATCGGCTGTACTGTGGGGGGAGAAGCATTTTGCATAGTAATGTGCGCATACACTTGATGCTGAGTTTATTTATTTTATTTATTTATTTTTTTTTTTTGCACAGAGACAACAGCAGAGAGGGGTCGATGGGCGGTGTCTCGGCTTGACCACAATAGGCGGGATCTTTGTGCTAACATCAGAATTTAGCTGCTTGGAGACAGGCGTTTGTGCCAGGTTTGTAACTTCAGCATTTATCGCTTGAGAGCGGACCAATGATGATATTAGAGGGGAATTTTACTTCAGGGAGTTTACTTTTGTTCTTCCTCCTTTTTCTTTCTTTCCTTCCTAGGATGACCTTGTGTTTCTAACCTTGACTCACATGATGTAGCCATCAGTTGTTGGGTAAGGGTATAAGAAGTGATTTGCTCCCGTGGAGTTTTGTGAATAATTGTGGGTTAAGGGTATAATAGTTTTTTTTTTTTTTTTTTTTTTTTTAGATCACATTGTATGGGGTTTTAGTATTTTATGCATTTAAGATCAGGCTGTGTTTGTGAGCAGAAGTAGGTTTTTTTTAATTTGAGCAGAAATAGCAAAAAGAGATCTGGGAAAATGGCAGGCAACGACGAGGATAAGAAAGTTTTAATTCATAAGTTAACAATTGTTGCTTTGTCAGTTCAGCCTTTTGCGGGGTTAGTAAATGGGGTCTTGCTTCAGCCAGTTGAAATTTTTATTGAATCTGTTCAAAACCATTCAGATACAAAAAAGATCTCAGGTGAGGCAGAGGCGTTTAATGAAGCTAACAGTTTTCTTGCTTTGTCAGTGGGGGATAATAGGCGACGCTGTCGTAGCTTCCAATTTCAAAAATGTCAGACTTGGGAGGATCGCAAAGGGTTTCTTAGAACTGCGTACAGGGCAGTTGAGTGTGGGGATTTGGTATGGGATATGAGAGCATTCTATTCTATAAGATTAGGAAGGGACAGAATTCATTGACTGATTTTAGCTCAGAATTGTTTGATGCTGCAGGAGATTTCGTGGAGAAATTGAAAGGTTCGAGCTGGGCATTTTTCCTGGCTCTTGAATGACGTCCCTGTCGAAACGTCCGTCAATAGATAGCACATTATACAATGGGATACCGACAGCTACGACAGGTGCTCCAAAGAACCTGTCACAGGGTGATTCAGGATTTGCTACTGTTGGTTTCTGTGCTTTAATTGCAACAAGCAAGGCCACATGAAGAAATATTGTCATCTCAAGTACTGCGGCATGTGTAAGAATGCTACACAAAATTGGAAGCTTTGTCCGTCACTCAACAGAAGCAATGCTAGGCCAATACCTCAGAATTCTGGTGGTAGCTATAAGAAAGCTCCTCAGGAAGGAGATCAAAGGGAGTCTGGAAACAGGAAGGATTTTTGGAGGGCCGAACAGCAAAATGGAAAAAGGTGCACTGTTTGTGTCATACAGGCCTTTTGGGAGGTATATGAGAACAGAAGCCTGTATTTTGATTTTTGTAGATATGGGTGCTTCAGTCAGTTTGGTGGACTATGATTTTTATCAGTCGATGTTTTCCCAGTATCGGTTAAGGGATTCAGGGGAGAAAGTGTGTGATGTTCAGGCTCATAAACTGGATGTTGTAGGTGAGGTGGATATCTGTTTTTTGCTGGGGAACCAGTTAATAAGGGAACCAGTTTTGGTAGTAAGAGTTGTTAATTTGGGGAATAAGATTCTATTGGTCCATCCTTCATGTAACAGGATAAGTATTTCTAAATACCCTAGTAAAGGTGGTACAACTGTTGGTAAAACTGGAGGTTTTATTCTGTATGTAGGTGCTGAGGAAGTGTAGGAGATAAGGGTGAAATACATGGAAACAATGAGGAAGTTCTAAGAGATGACCAATCACAGGGAGAATTTGAGCCTAATGATGAGGGGAAGAAGATATATAAAGCCATTTGTTGGAGGATATAATTTCAGAACCAAGTATGGTTGATATGGTGAAAGTGAAGGTGAGAAATATAAAGGTGAATAAACAAGTGTGTGTGTGTGGTGGAAGGTAGTGAGAAACTTAAAGGTGTGGTAAGTACAGTTCCAGTAAATAAGGTGTCAAATAATGGAGTTACATGGGTGGAATTGTTAAACTGCAATAATTCAGTTAGAAGATATCAGAGGAATACTTATATCGTAGATTTGGAGGAATGGAGTGACGATACTGAATCAGTGGCATTATAGGGGAGCATAATGGATTTTCAGAGGGTGAAATAGAGGTTAGACGGGAGATTTACAGGAATCATTTAGGTGAAGCAGACTATACGGAATATACAGAGGGGTTAGGTGAGGTGTTAGCTGAATCTTCTTTCTCTGCATCTTTTCCCACTTCTATGTGGGGTCAATGTTTCTGACAGCTTTCCTCTACCTGGCTTGGTCAAACACATCGTCCTCTGACAATTGTTTGTCTCTCAGATCTTCTCTAACTACATCCAACCACTTTCTCTTTGGTCTTCCTCTTGCTCTCCCACCAGACACCTCCATCTGCATCACTCTCCTCCCTACATATGTCTCATCACTTCTCATCACATGAACCAAGATACTTAAATTTTTCTACTTGGTTCAACCTTGTCCCTTCCATACTAATCTCGGAGTCTTAATCCTCATTAAAATTTAGGTATTCAGCCTTCTTCCTACTGATCTTTAAACCTCTGTCTTCCAGTACCTTCCTCCATTGCTCTAGTTTTGACTCCATTACCCCTCTGTTAGTGCTGCATAACATGATGTCATCAACAAACAACATACACCAGGGGGACTGATCTCTTATTACTTGAGATAGCACATCCCTGACATAAACCAACTCTTACTGGTATCCATTCAGTTAACCCAACACTGTTTCTAACCTGCATTTTTGCTCCTTCATACATTATCTTGGACCAACCTCACATACTTCTCCGGTGTTCCCTTTACTCGCATGCACCCCCAAAACTTCCTGGCATGGTACTCTATCTTATGCCTTTTCCAGATCTATGAACACTATATGCAGTCCTTGCTGCTTTTCCCTGTGTTTTTTCATCATCTGTTGGAGGGCAAACACTGCATCTGTTGTTCCTCTTCCTGGCATGAAACCAAACTGTTCTTCACCTACAGATGTTTCTTCTCTAATTCTTTGATCCATTATTCTTTCCAAGATTTTCATGGTGTGAGACATTAATTTTATTGTTCTGTAGTTTGCACAATCCAGGATGTCACCATTCTTTTGGTATCTTTTTCTGGCTGTATATTTTCTTTGCTAGGTCCCACAGCATGTCTTTTCCTTCTTCTCCTAGCTCTTCCACACCTCTGCAGAAATCCCATCTGGTCCTATTGCTTTACCATTTTCCATCTTCTTTAGTGCCTTCTTTACTTCCTTTCTACTAATAGTGTGTGTCATACCAAGGTTCTGGAATCCACCTTCAAAGAATTTCCCAGGATTTTCTTCATTTAACAGGTGTTCATAATATTCTTTCCACCTCTTCTTTGTCTTATCCTCTCCATTCCCATCCTTAACCTGTTCATGTCCATCAACTATGCAATTCTGTGAATTTTTCTCTCCCCTCAGGTGTTTCCAGCTCTTCGTACATGTCATCTAATGCTCTTGCCTTTTCTTATGCAACTGCCTTCTTTACTTGTTTCTTATGTCTTTGGTACCTCTCCTTATCCTCTTGTTGTCCATACTTTTCCCACATCTTTTTTGCATCTTTTTTGGCTTTCACCACCTCTTTCACTTCATCATTCCACCACCCAGTTTCCTTAGCATCAGGAGGTTTCTTTGCAGGTGTCTTTTCCCAACACCTCTCCACCCACTCTCTTTATCACCATACTGTTGTGATTCCACCAATCTTGCACCCCCTCTAGCAATCTAATTTCCCTCAATACTCTCTCCTTGAATTCCTGGCTCGCTTCCTCCTCTTGTGTTAGCTTCCACCACTTGATTGTTGATGAGACATGTGCAGGCCTACCCTTTACTTTGTTCTTTATTTCCGAGTCCATTACCACCACCCTGTACTGTGCTGCCACACAATCTCCATTTAAAATCTTACAATTTCTCACCTCTCTCAGATGTGATCTTCAGCACATGAAGTCAATTTGACTTTCTCTTGCTCCACTCTTGTATGTGATGTACTGATTTTCTTTCTTTTCAAACCAGGTGTTGACAATAGCCAAATCATAAGACACTGCACAGTCTGCAACTCTCTCTCGCTTGTCATTTCTCTCTCAAACTCCCCAGCCACCATGCACTCTCTCAATACCCTCTCTGGTCGTTCATACATGTCCATTCATATCACCACCAATAATTAATCTCTCTTCTGCTGGTATTTCACTCAACTGTCGGTCCATTTTCTCACAAAATGCCACTTTCTCAGCTTCATCACATCCTGCTTGAGGGGTATCAGCACTCACGATGTTGACTATTTTTCCTGTGATAAATGAGCAGATGTTAGTGCTTTAAAGGGGGATAAATTGGGGATAACGCAGCTGGAGGAAGGGACTAAACCCATTTTTGTCCTGTCATATAGGACAACTTTTATGATTAGACAACAGGTTGAGCAAGAGGTTAACAAGTGGGAAGAGGAAGGTATAATTAGCCTAGCTCATCACCATTCAATTTCTCGTTATGTGGCTTTTAGGAAACTAAATGAGAAGACCATCCCAGACAGGTATCCGGTGGCGAGTCTGCCAGACTTATCTGTAGAGATTGGGGGTAAAAATATCCATCAATTGATCTCATGCAAGGGTTTTTGCAGGTGCCACTTGGTGAGGAGAGTAGAAGGTTGAAGGCTTTTTCAATTCCAAAAGGAAGTTACGAATTTACACGAATGCCTTTTGGTTTGTCAGGCAACTATGACATTTACAAGGCCAGTGAATACTGTCTTGTAAGGGTTGTTGGGAAAAGTACTACTGAACTTCTGCCTTGATATTTTGATTACTACAGATTCCAAAAAGGAACACTTAGAAATGCTTAGGGAAGCCTCTTAGGGAGGCTTAGAATGGCAGGTCTGAAAGTCAAACTAGCCAAATGTGATATTTTGAAAAGACAGATTGTATATTTAGGACATGTCATTGCGAAGGAAGGTGTTTGAGTGAACGACAAGAAAGTCAGAGCTATTGCAGATTTTCCTACACCTAGGAATAAGAAACAGATCTGTTCTTTCATGGGAATGGCAGGATTTTTCCCTCGGTTTGTGAAGAAGTTTTCTACATTGTCAGCATCTTTGAAAGATGATGTAAAGTTTTCATGGCGAGAGGCTCAGCAGGCAGCTTTTCAAAAAGTCAAAGAGGCTTTGATGAGTCCTCCAGTTTTGGAGTTTTCTAATTTTTCTTTACCTTTCATATTAGTGACAGATGCCAGTCAAGAGTGGGTAGTGCTTGCTTAATGCAGAAATTTGAAGCTAAATTGCATCCAATAGCTTTAGCAGAAAGTTTAAAACACGAGGTAGTAATGAAAGATTGATGGCATCAATGGACAAAGAAACTTTTGCAGAAAATTAGTGTCTACTTTGGTTCATTTTAAGATGATGTTAATGGGGAATAAGCTGTTGTTAGGTCTTTTTAATAAGCCTGATCTTTCTCCTAAGAGGATAGGTGGTTTTGACAATTACGGATTTTGATGCTAAGCTTAAATATATTGAAGACAAAACATAATGTGGTAGCAGATGCCCTTAGTAGGAATTTTCCGGACACAGAGGGTGACCATGTGTGTACTGTAACTGGTGAGGGTACATTGGGATAAAAGTTTAGTGGAGAAAAACAAGACAAAGATGAAGTTCTAGCAGATAGAAAGGCGTTCCTTGAGGTGAATTAGTGAGAAAGGCAGCAGATGGAAAGGCGTTCCTTAGATTTGAATTAGTGAGAAAGGGTTATAAGTTGCCGTATGCAGGTCTGGAATTAGATCATAATTTGTTGGTGAGGAGAATTAAATACAAGTTGAGGAGTAGTGAGGATAAAAATAATACAACACAGATTGTGGTGGAAAAGGAGTTGATTCCAGGGTTTTGGAGATTATCCATTGTAAATTTGGTAGTCCACATTTGGGGATCGAGATGTACCAGAAAGTATGGTACGTAATAAATTTTTCTGGAAGAATATGTTTTCTTCAGTGGAGAATTTTGTGAAGGGTTGTTCTGTATGTAATTTGCGTAAACCGGCAAAGGCTACGCTGTGTAAGCTGGGGTCTTTTCCTATCCCTAGTAGGCCATTTTAAAGGGTTTGCATGGACCTTTTGAGCAACTTTTGCGAATCAGGTTAGGGCTATAGGCATTTGTTTGGTGATTATAAATGAATTAACAAGATTCGAGAAGATTTTTCTGTTAAAGAATAAGATGGCAGAAGAGGCTGTAGTAACATTTTTCACTGTAGTCCTGAGTGCTTGTCCTTCGCTGGCTCGAGCCCACGGGACGACGAACTTATTATAAAAAAAAAAATTCCCTTCGGTAACATATATGAAAATATATTATTTACGAAGTAGAGCAAATTGATATTAAAGGATGTTTGTAGCTTACTGACTGCATATAAATCACGGTGATGTGATAAAAGTCATAATATGGCTGCGTCGACAAATGCACTCTACAGGTTAGCATGGCAGAGGTGGTGGATATCGTCTCTAATACAAACACCTGAGTTCGACGGGCAATTGTATACGGGAGATGATATCCACTTATACCTCACTTGCTGGCCACGCGGGTTAAGCGTCCACTGTAGTCCTGAGTTCTTGTCCGTCGCTGGTTCGAGCTCACAGGACGACGAACTTATCAAAAAAAATTCCCCTTGGTAACATATATGAAAATATATTATTTCCGAGGTAAAGCGAATGGATATTAAAGGACGTTTGTAGCTTACTGATTGTATATGAATCACGGTGATGTGATAAAAGTCATAATATGGCTTATCGACAAACGCACTACACTGTTAACATGGCAGAGGTGGGTGGATATCGTCTCTAAATACAAACACCTGAGTTTGGCGGGAGATTTGTATATGGGAGCCGATATCCACTTATACCTCACTTGCTAGCCATGTGGGTTAAGCATCCACTGTAGTCCTGAGTTCTTGTCCATCACTGGTTCGAGCCCACAGGGACGACGAACTTATTATCAACTAAAAAATTCCCCTTCGGTAACATATATGAAAATATATTATTTCTGAGGTAGAGCGAATTGGATATTAAAGGACGTTTGTAGCTTACTGATTGTATATGAATCACGGTGATGTGATAAAAGTCATAATATGGCTGCCTGCGACAAACGCACTACACGGTTAACATGGCAGAGGTGGGTGGATATCGTCTCTAAATACAAACACCTGAGTTCGGCGGAGATTTGTATATGGGAGCCGATATCCACTTATACCTCACTTGCTAGCGGTGTGGTTTAAGTCCACTGTAGTCCTGAGTTCTTGTCCGTCGCTGGTTCGAGCCCACGGGACGACGAACTTATTATCAACTAAAAAATTCCCCTTCGGTAACATATATGAAAATATATTATTTCCAAGGTAGAGCGAATTGGATATTAAAGGACGTTTGTAGCTTACTGATTGTATATGAATCACGGTGATGTGATAAAAAGTCATAATATGGCTGCGTGCGACAAACGCACTACACAATTAACATGGCAGAGGTGGGTGGATATCGTCTCTAAATACAAACACCTGAGTTCGACAGGGAGATTTGTATATGGGAGCCAGATATCCACTTATACCTCACTTGCTAGCCGTCTGGGTTAAGCGTCCACTGTAGTTCCTGAGTTCTTGTCCATCGCTGGTTTGAGCCCACAGGGACGACGAACTTATTATCAACTAAAAAATTCCCCTTCGGTAACATATATGAAAATATATTATTTCGAGGTAGAGCAAATTGGATATTAAAAAGGACGTTTGTAGCTTACTGATTGTATATGAATCACGGTGATGTGATAAAAGTCATAATATGGCTGCATGCGACAAACGCACTACACAGTTAACATGGCAGAGGTTGGTGGATATCGTGTCTAAATACAAACACCTCAGTTCGATGAAAATTTGTATATGGGAGCCGATCTCCTCTTATTCCTCACTTGCTAGCCGTGTGGGTTAAGCGTCCACTGTAGTCCTGAGTTCTTGTCCTTCGCTGGTTCGAGCCCACGGGACGACGAACTTATTATCAACAAAAAAATTCCCCTTCGGTAACATATGAAAATATATTATTTCCGAGGTAGAGCGAATTGGATATTAAAGGACGTTTGTAGCTTACTGATTGTATATGAATCACGGTGATGTGATAAAAAGTCATAATATGGCTGTCTGCGACAAACGCACTACACGGTTAACATGGCAGAGGTGGGTGGATATCGTCTCTAAATACAAACACCTGAGTTCGGCGTGAGTTTTGTATATGGGAGACGATATCCACTTATACCTCACTTGCTAGCCATGTGGGTTAAGCATCCACTGTAGTCCTGAGTTCTTGTCCGTCGCTGGTTCGAGCCCATGGGACGACGAACTTATTATCAACTAAAAAATTCCCCTTCGGTAACATATATGAAAATATATTATTTCCTAGGTAGAGCAGAATTGGATATTAAAGGACGTTTGTAGTTTACTGATTTTATATAAATCACGGTGATGTGATAAAAAGTCATAATATGGCTGCGTGCGACAAACGCACTACACAGTTAACATGGCAGAGGTGGGTGGATATCGTCTCTAAATACAAACACCTGAGTTCGACAGGAGATTTGTATATGGGAGCCGATATCCACTTATACCTCACTTGCTAGCTGTGTGGGTTAAGCGTCCACTGTGGTCCTGAGTTCTTGTCCATCGCTGGTTCGAGCCCACAGGACGACGAACTTATTATCAACTAAAAAATTCCCCTTCGGTAACATATATGAAAATATATTATTTCTGAGGTAGAGCGAATTGGATATTAAAGGACGTTTGTAGCTTACTGATTGTATATGAATCACGGTGATGTGATAAAAAGTCATAATATGGCTGCGTGCGACAAACGCACTACACAGTTAACATGGCAGAGGTGGGTGGATATCGTCTCTAAATACAAACACCTGAGTTCGACGGGCAATTTGTATATGGGAGACGATATCCACTTATACCTCACTTGCTGGCCGGGTGGGTTAAGCATCCACTGTAATCCTGAGTTCTTGTACTTCATTGGTTCGAGCCCACGGGACGACGAACTTATTATAAAAAAAAAATTCCCCTTCGGTAACATATATGAAAATATATTATTTCAAAGGTAGAGCGAATTGGATATTAAAGGACGTTTGTAGCTTACTGATTGTATATGAATCACGGTGATGTGATAAAAAGTCATAATATGGCTGCATGCGACAAACGCACTACACTGTTAACATGGCAGAGGTGGGTGGATATCGTCTCTAAATACAAACACCTGAGTTCGACAGGAGATTTGTATATGGGAGCCGATATCCACTTATACCTCACTTGCTAGCTGTGTGGGTTAAGCGTCCACTGTAGTCCTGAGTTCTTGTCCGTCGCTGGTTCGAGCCCACAGGACGACAAACTTATTATCAACTAAAAAATTCCCCTTCGGTAACATATATGAAAATATATTATTTCTGAGGTAGAGCGAATTGGATATTAAAGGACGTTTGTAGCTTACTGATTGTATATGAATCACGGTGATGTGATAAAAAGTCATAATATGGCTGCGTGCGACAAACGCACTACACGGTTAACATGGCAGAGGTGGGTGGATATCGTCTCTAAATACAAACACCTGAGTTCGACGGGAGATTTGTATATGGGAGCCGATATCCACTTATACCTCACTTGCTAGCCGTGTGGGTTAAGCATCCACTGTAGTCCTGAGTTCTTGTCCATCGCTGGTTCGAGCCCACGGGACGACGAACTTATTATCAACTAAAAAATTCCCCTTCGGTAACATATATGAAAATATATTATTTCCGAGGTAGAGCGAATTGGATATTAAAGGACGTTTGTAGCTTACTGATTGTATATGAATCACGGTGATGTGATAAAAGTCATAATATGGCTGCGTGCAACAAACGCACTACACGGTTAACATGGCAGAGGTGGGTGGATATCGTCTCTAAATACAAACACCTGAGTTCGACGGGAGATTTGTATATGGGAGCCGATATCCACTTATACCTCACTTGCTAGCCGTGTGGGTTAAGCGTCCACTGTAGTCCTGAGTTCTTGTCCGTCGCTGGTTCAAGCCCACGGGACGACGAACTTATTATCAACTAAAAAATTCCCCTTTCGGTAACATATATGAAAATATATTATTTCTGAGGTAGAGCAAATTGGATATTAAAGGACGTTTGTAGCTTACTGATTGTATATGAATCACGGTGATGTGATAAAAAGTCATAATATGGCTGCGTGCGACAAACGCACTACACGGTTAACATGGCAGAGGTGGGTGGATATCGTCTCTAAATACAAACACCTGAGTTCGGCGGGAGATTTGTATATAGGAGCCGATATCCACTTATACCTCACTTGCTAGCTGTGTGGGTTAAGCGTCCACTGTAGTCCTGAGTTCTTGTCCTTCGCTGGTTCGAGCCCACAGGACGACAAACTTATCAAAAAAAAATTCCCCTTCGGTAACATATATGAAAATATATTATTTCTGAGGTAAAGCGAATTGGATATTAAAGGACGTTTGTAGCTTACTGATTGTATATGAATCACGGTGATGTGATAAAAAGTCATAATATGGCTGCGTGCGACAAACGCACTACACGGTTAACATGGCAGAGGTGGGTGGATATCGTCTCTAAATACAAACACCTGAGTTCGACGGGAGATTTGTATATGGGAGCTGATATCCACTTATACCTCACTTGCTGGCCGGGTGGGTTTAAGCATCCACTGTAATCCTGAGTTCTTGTCGGTTGCTGGTTCTAGCTCACGGGACGACGAACTTATTATCAACTAAAAAATTCCCCTTCGGTAATATATATGAAAATATATTATTTCTCATAGGAAGAGCGAATTGGATATTAAAGGACGGTTGTAGCTTACTGACTGTATATGAATCACAGTGATGTGATAAAAAGTCATAATATGGCTGCTTGCAACAAACGCACTACACGGTTAACATGGCAGAGGTGGGTGGATATCGTCTCTAAATACAAACACCTGAGTTCGGCGGGAGATTTGTATATGGGAGCCGATATCCACTTATACCTCACTTGCTAGCCGTGTGGGTTAAGCGTCCACTGTAGTCCTGAGTTCTTGTCCTTCGCTGGTTCGAACCCACAGGACGACAAACTTATCAACTAAAAAATTCCCCTTCGGTAACATATATGAAAATATATTATTTCCGAGGTAGAGCGAATTGGATATTAAAGGACGTTTGTAGCTTACTGATTGTATATGAATCACGGTGATGTGATAAAAAGTCATAATATGGCTGCGTGCAACAAACGCACTACACGGTTAACATGGCAGAGGTGGGTGGATATCGTCTCTAAATACAAACACCTGAGTTCGGCGGGAGATTTGTATATGGGAGCCGATATCCACTTATACCTCACTTGCTAGCCATGTGGGTTAAGCGTCCACTGTAGTCCTGAGTTCTTGTCCGTCGCTGGTTCGAGCCCACGGGACGACGAACTTATTAAACTAAAAATTCCCCTTCGGTAACATATATGAAAATATATTATTTCTGAGGTAGAGCGAATTGGATATTAAAGGACGTTTGTAGCTTACTGATTGTATATGAATCACGGTGATGTGATAAAAGTCATAATATGGCTGCGTTGCGACAAACGTACTACACAGTTAACATGGCAGAGGTGGGTGGATATCGTCTCTAAATACAAACACCTGAGTTCGACGGGAGATTTGTATATGGGAGCCGATATCCACTTATACCTCACTTGCTAGCCCGTGGGTTAAGCGTCCACTGTGGTCCTGAGTTCTTGTCCTTCGCTGGTTCGAGCCCACAGGACGACGAACTTATTATCAAAAAAAAATTCCCCTTGGTAACATATATGAAAATATATTATTTATGAGGTAGAGCGAATTGGATATTAAAGGACGTTTGTAGCTTACTGATTGTATATGAATCACGGTGATGTGATAAAAAGTCATAATATGGCTGCGTGCAACAAAACGCACTACACGGTTAACATGGCAGAGGTGGGTGGATATCGTCTCTAAATACAAACACCTGAGTTCGACGGAGATTTGTATATGGGAGACGATATCCACTTATACCTCACTTGCTGGCCGGGTGGGTTAAGCATCCACTGTATTCCTGAGTTCTTGTCCTTCGCTAGTTTGAGCCCACCCGACGACGAACTTATTATCAAGAAAAAAAATTGCCCTTCGGTAACATATATGAAAATATATTATTTACGAGGTAGAGCGAATTGGATATTAAAGAACGTTTGTAGCTTACTGATTGTATATGAATCACGGTGATGTGATAAAAGTCATAATATGGCTGCGTGCAACAAACGCACTACACGGTTAGCATGGCAGAGGTGGGTGGATATCGTCTTTAATACAAACACCTGAGTTCGACAGGTGATTTGTATATGAGAGACGATATCCACTTATACCTCGCTGGCCGCGTGGGTTAAGCATCCACTGTGGTCCTGAGTTCTTGTACTTCGCTGGTTCGAGCCCACAGGACGACGAACTTATTATCAAAAATAAAAAAATTCCCCTTCGGTAACATATATAAAAATATATTATTTCTGAGGTAGAGCAAATTGGATATTAAAGGACGTTTGTAGCTTACTGATTGTATATAAATCACGGTGATGTGATAAAAGTCATAATATGGCTGCGTGCGACAAACACTACACGGTTAACATGGCAGAGGTGGGTGGATATCATCTCTAAATACAAACACCTGAGTTCGATGGGCGATTTGTATACGGAGCGATATCCACTTATACCTCACTTGCTGGCTGCGTGGGTTAAGCTTTCACTGTGGTCATGAGTTCTTGTCCTTCGCTGGTTCGAGCCCACAGGACGACAAACTTATAAAAAAAAAATTCCCCTTCGGTAACATATATGAAAATATATTATTTCTGAGGTAGAGCGAATTGGATATTAAAGGACGTTTGTAGCTTACTGATTGTATATGAATCACGGTGATGTGATAAAAAGTCATAATATGGCTGCGTGCGACAAACGCACTACACGGTTAGCATGGCAGAGGTGGGTGGATATCGTCTCTAATACAAACACCTGAGTTCGACGTCCGATTTGTATATAGGAGACGATATCCACTTATACCTCACTTGTTGGCCACGTGGGATAAGCGTCCACTGTGGTCCTGAGTTCTTGTCCTTAGCTGGTTCAAGCCCACGGGACGACAAACTTATTATAAAAAAAAAAAATTCCCCTTCGGTAACATATATGAAAATATATTATTTCGAGGTAGAGCGAATTGGATATTAAAGGACGTTTGTAGCTTACTGATTATATATGAATCACGGTGATGTGATAAAAAGTCATAATATGGCTGCGTACGACAAACACACTACACGGTTAGCATGGCAGAGGTGGGTGGATATCGTCTCTAATACAAACACCTGAGTTCGACGTCCGATTTGTATATGGGAGACGATATCCACTTATACCTCACTTGCTGGCCACGTGGGATAAGCGTCCACTGTGGTCCTGAGTTCTTGTCCATCGCTGGTTCGAGCCCACGGGACGACGAACTTATTATCAAAAAAAATTCACCTTCGGTAACATATATGAAAATATATTATTTCCGAGGTAGAGCGAATTGGATATTAAAGGACGTTTGTAGCTTACTGATTGTATATGAATCACGGTGATGTGATAAAAAGTCATAATATGGCTGCGTACGACAAACGCACTACACGGTTAACATGGCAGAGGTGGGTGGATATCGTCTCTAAATACAAACACCTGAGTTCGACGGGCGATTTGTATATGGGAGACGATATCCACTTATACCTCACTTGCTGGCCGTGTGGGTTAAGCGTCCACTGTAGTCCTGAGTTCTTGTCCTTCACTGGTTCGAGCCCACGGGACGACGAACTTATTATAAAAAAAAAAAAAATTCCCCTTCGGTAACATATATGAAAATTTATTTCCGAGGTAGAGCAAATTGGATATTAAAGGACGTTTGTAGCTTACTGATTGTATATGAATCACGGTGATGTGATAAAAAGTCATAATATGGCTGCGTGCGATAAACGCACTACACGGTTAACATGGCAGAGGTGGGTGGATATCGTCTCTAATACAAACACCTGGGTTCGACGGGCGATTTGTATACGGGAGACCATATCCACTTATACCTCACTTGCTGGCCGCGTGGGTTAAGCATCCACTGTAGTCCTGAGTTCTTGTCCTTCGCTGGTTCGAGCCACGGGACGACGAACTTATTATAAAAAAAAGAAAAAAATTCCCCTTCCGTAACATATATGAAAATTTATTATTTCCGAGGTAGAGTGAATTGGATATTAAAGGACGTTTGTAGCTTACTGATTGTATATGAATCACGGTGATGTGATAAAAAGTCATAATATGGCTGCGTGCGACAAACGCACTACACGGTTAGCATGGCAGAGGTGGGTGGATATCGTCTCTAATACAAACACCTGGGTTCGACGGGCAATTTGTATACGGGAGACGATATCCACTTATACCTCA
The DNA here is from genome assembly GCF_040412425.1 of Macrobrachium rosenbergii. Lineage (NCBI taxonomy): Eukaryota > Metazoa > Arthropoda > Malacostraca > Decapoda > Palaemonidae > Macrobrachium > Macrobrachium rosenbergii. The sequence continues at coordinate 24,931,645 of NC_089769.1, forward strand.
CTTGCTGGCCGTGTGGATTAAGCATCCACTGTAGTCCTGAGTTCTTGTCCTTCGCTGGTTCGGAGCCCACAGGATGACGAACTTATTATAAAAAAAATATATATTCCTCTACGGTAACATATATATGAAAATATATTATTTCAAGGTAGAGCGAATTGGATATTAAAGGACGTTTGTAACTTACTGAATATATATATACATATATATATATATATATATATATATATATATATATATATATATATATATATATATATATATATATATATATATATATATATATATATATATATATATATATATATATATATATATATATATATATATATATATATATATATATATATATATATATATATATATATATATATATATATATATATATATATAATACTCAAGCTGACCAACCCGGCACTGTCCGGGAAAACTCTGAATGATAAACTCTCTCTCTCTTTCAGGTAAGGCAAGGGTCCTTTGTCAAGGTTCGACAAGGGCCTTTAATATTTACGTACATACAGTATATATATACATACATACATACATATATATATACACATACACACACTAGCTGACCAACCCGGCACTGCCAGGGAAAACTCTTAATGACAACCGATAAACACTCTCTCTCTCTCTCTCTCTCCAGCTCTCCCTCACTCTTTCCCTCTTTCTCGTCCCTAAAACCCTCTCTACTCTCTCATTCCTGTCCCTCTTCCTCTCACTCTCTCTCCCTTTTCTGTTAAGATAGTTGCTTCAATTACAATGCCCAACATTTTTCAGATTTTGTATTTCACCCCTTCTCACCCCACCCCACCCCCCACCACCCATTCCTCTCAGGGCTGAACTTGGACTTAATAGGCAAACGAAGTATCACTATTCATCTCAGTGACCTCGTAAACTAAGGATTGGACAATAATATCTGTCATTTTTACATTTTATTTTTCACCCCTTCTCACTCCCCCTTCCTATTGGGGCTGAACTTGGACTTGAATGGTATCGGGAGTGTCACTATTCATCTCAGCAACCTTAAAAACCATGGATTAAACACTAATATCTGTCGTTTTTGGTTATTTTTACATGTCACCCCCTTCCCACCCCCACCCCTCTGGTGCAGTGAGGTCTTACCCACAGTACTCTTTTGCAGATAGTAAGTCATATGTATACCGAAATGAGGTATGATAAACCCACAGAGTTTATTTAGTTACTAAGTACACAGGCAGAACCAGCCCTGTTTTAGGGAAGCCTTTCCCACTCCCACCCCCTTTGGTACCCCTTGGTGCTAGTGATGTTTTACCTCACAGTATTCTTTTCCTGATAGTAAGTCATATGTATGCAAGTTTGGTTGAAATTGCTCAATGCATTTTAGAGTTATGTTGAACATACACACACACATACATCCATTTATATATATATATATATATATATATATATATATATATATATATATATATATATATATATATATATATATATATATATATATATATACTGTATATATGAGGCACACAGCAGAAGAATAGTGTAAGCGCCACCACAGCCAAAATATAGTTAGCAGTATGACATTTTTCAGGCATTCCTCTATGTATCATTACTTCATATGTAACCTTAGACTTGAAACATTGTCTAGTATGCCATTGAACATAAGTACTTTTCACCCCTATGGGATGTAGAAATGTGTTCCAACAGACCCCTTGCGCAAGGGCGCCTCTCCATTGTCTCTTTAAACCCAGGGTGGTACGCGCAGGTGGTATAGGGGAGTGAGCATTGCCGTCTCTCTCCATCCATCTCCCGCTCCGTCTCAGCGGCCAATGGAAACAAGCGCAGATTGGGCTCGCGGTTTTTATTGGCTTGACGTAGCTCTCATCTTGTACGACGGGACACAGAGATGCCGTCCCATCCTTTCTCACTGTTCTCTCTTCGCCTGCTAACATGCTGTCGTCCCACTCGTGGATGCTTTTTTTTTTTAACCTTTTACGAGCATTTCATAGTAATAGTGTTGATAGCATTGAACATCAAGAGATCGTTGTTAGTGAAAGTGAAGCTGTCAATTTATAACATCCAATTATTGATTAAAAATAAGAAATTACAATCAATGCTTTTTTATTGCTATTTACCTTTTTTATATTGAGCTTGATTATTTTTGTTGTTGTTGTTGTTTACCATGACTTTTTTTTTCTTATGTGTTGTAATGTCAATAATTAAGAGATGGCCAAGAAGTAAATTCATTATAATCAAGCAAAATAACAAGCCATCACACTCTACTTTACTCACATTTTATTCTGTAGCTTAAGTATATCATATAACAGTTCCAAAATTTTTGGATACATGGTACAGGGATAAATTTCCTTTAAAATGGTGAAAACTAGATCAAAATTGTATAGTTGGTTTCAGATATTGATGTTTGGGAACTTTAAATGCATTTTTACATTTTTTTATATTGAGCTTGCTTATGTTTTTTGGTGTTTAACATGACTTTTTTTACTATTTATAACACTTATTCTTATGTGTTGTAATGTCATGAATTAAGAGATGGCCAAAAAAAGTATTTTAATGGCAAAAATCATTATAATCAAGCAAAACAACGTGCTGGCACACTTTACTGTACCTTACATTTTATGCTATAGCTTAAGTAAAACATAATGCCATAAATTTTGGGTATATGGTACACAGATATATATATATATAAATATATATATATAAATATATAATATATATATATATATATATATATATATATATATATATATATATATTCACGGTTTACTTTCCTCCCTCATCAGGCAGCTAGAAATAAATTATTTTGGGAATAAAACCACCTTGCATTTGAATCATAAGCCGAGAAATCGGCGGAAACCAAACTAGCGCCTATTCTTCGAGCTAAGACAGAGTCCCCTACATTCCATTCTCGCATGGTAGGAAATACCCGGGCATGCCAAAACAATAGATCCCTCTTCTTAAACCCCCCTGCTATAAGTACACACCTAGATTTCCCCCCATTTTGGGGTAATGTTTTCGAAGTAGGCTCAGGGAGGTTATAGGCATTAGGGACGCCAGCCGCTAAAAGGAGAAGCTAGGATCTTAAGCTATAAGCTCATAATCTGCAAGACCATTTTTCCCTTGACTTCCTTACTGACTGCAGACCTCTTTCAGATACACCTGGACATACGCACAAACACAGCAGCCCATGTCGACTTGAAACAGGAAGGCAGAGATTTTACAGCCGTGACCTGAGACAGACGTCTTCCTCCCACTTTTCCTTGGGAGCTGGCCAACTCATGCGACTCGAAGGGCACGCGCCGACGCTGTATTAAGAGCTCAAATATTCGTCTAATGTAAAGACTGAGAGTTAGTTTGCGCCAGTACCCCCACCCCCTTTCGTCTAGTCAATTCTTTCTTACTGCATCTCAACGATTTTCCAATTCCCATTTCGACTTACAGCATTCCCTTTGTGGCAGCCGAGCCATCCACATTCAGCCTTTAAAGTGCATGTGTTCAGTAGCCTCATAACCTGTAATTAAGTCCCTCATAGTGTTAAATTGGGCTAACTAAGATTTAGAAGTTAAGAATGTTCATTGTGCTCTGTTTAGTAACAAGGGAGATTTCTCTTAGCCCCATGTGTTTGTCCTAACTCCGGAATTCTCTCCCAGGAGACTGCATAACCCTGCCCAGTTCGCAAATCTATGCCAAGATATCCCTTACCGACTGCCATCCAAATTTCCCAACCATTTCTGGTCGCAGCCTGATCGCAAGAATCTGTTGGCAACACAGAAATCAGCTTGCAGAAACTAATTGCCATTATCCTGGGATTTACCCCTCTCATTTTTTTGTTTGTCCGTAAATTGCTGCATTTTGGGCATGTCATATTTACTTGCTTTAATGTGAATTGTTGCATTTGTGGCCCATTATATTTGCCTTGCTTGTCTGTAAATTACAGCATTTATGGCCTATCATACTGGACTTACTTTTCTGTAAATTGCTACATTTTGGTCTATAATATTCGGCCCGTTTTCTGTAAATAAACCCCTTTAATGTAAAGAGTTCTAATTCCAAATTGGCGACCTCCGTTCTCTGGGTTAATCAATGAAAACCTCAGGTAAGCCCATTAGCATTCCTATTGTTCATAGAGTGACCCCATTGGCCTCTAAGGCAGTCCATACTATAAGCGTTCACTATTCCTTCTCCCCAGGACCCTGCTTATGACAATATATATATATATATATATATATATATATATATATATATATATATATATATATATATATATACATATATATATATATATAATATATATATATATATATATATACATACATATATATATATATATATATATATATATATATATATACATACATATATATATATATATATATATATATATATATATATTATATATATATACATACATATATATATATATATATATATATATATATATATATATATATATATATATATATATATATATATACATATATATATATACATTATACATATATATATATATATACATATATATATATATATATATATATATATACATATATATACATACATATATATATATATATATATATATATATATATATATATATATATATATATATATATATACATATATATATATATATATATATATATATATGTATATATATATATATATATATATATATATATATGTATATATATATATATATATATATATATATATGTATGTATATATATGTATATATATATATATATATATATATATATGTATATATATATATATATGTATAATGTATATATATATATATGTATATATATATATATATATATATATATATATATATATATATATATATATATATATATATATATATATATGTATGTATATATATATAATATATATATATATATATATATATATATATATATATATATATATATATATATATGTATGTATATATATATATATATATATATATATATATGTATGTATATATATATATATATATATATTATATATATATATATGTATATATATATATATATATATATATATATATATATATATATATATATATATATATATATATATATTGTCATAAGCAGGGGTCCTGGGGAGAAGGAATAGTGAACGCTTTATAGTATGGACTGCCTTAGAGGCTAATGGGGTCACTGAATATGAACAATAGAATGCTAATGGGGCTTACCTTGAGGTTTTCATTGATTAACCCAGAGAACGGAGGTCACCAATTTGGAATTAGAACTCTCTTTACATTAAAGGGGCTTTTTTACAGAAAACGGGCTGAATATATATATATATATATATATATATATATATATATACATATATATATATATATATATATATATATATATATATATATATATATATATATATATATATATATATATATACATATATATATATATATATATATATATATATATATATATATGTATATACATATATATATATATATATATATATATATATATATATATATATATATATATATATATATATATCTATATATATATATATATCTATATATATATATCTATATATATATCTATATATATATATCTATATATATATCTATATATATCTATATATATATATCTATATATCTATATATATATCTATATATATATCTATATATATATCTATATATATATATATATATATATATATATATATATATATATATATCTATATATATATATATATATATATATATATATACATATATATATATATATACATATATATATATATATATATATATATACATATATATATATATATATATATATACATATATATATATATATATATATATATATATATATATATATATATATATATATATATATATATATATATATATATATATATATATATATATATATATATATATATATATATATATATATATACATATATACATACATATATATATATATATATATATATATATATATATATATATACATATATATATATATATTATATATATATATATATACATATATACATATATATATATATATATATATATACATATATATATACATATATATATATATACATATATATATATATATATATATATATATATATATATATATATATATATATATATGGTTTTTAAAGTTTATAATGTGGGATTCATGATAAAATATATATATATATGTATATATATTTATATACATATGTACATATATACATACATATATATACATATATACATACATATATACATACATATATACATATATATATATATATATATATATATATATATATATATATATATATATATATATATATACATATATATATATATATATATATATATATATATATATATATATATATATATATATATATATATATATATATATATATATATGGTTTTTAGAAGTTTATAATGTGGGATTCATGATAAAATTTTACCAGTAAGAACTACACTAAGTTGGTGGCCTTTCGGTCCCCCATCTTAGATGTTGAAAAATCTAATTACTTCTATACACTGTTATTCAGATAAGTTGGTTGGATTTTCAGATTCCAAAATGGGATTGAGACACCAAATTTACTTGAGTTAAGTAAATTGAAATGAATGATGGGCATTTTCATAAGTTGGCAGCTATTTTGCTCCTCCATCATTGATTTTGCATTTATGTATATAATCACTTTAGTTTATTGTAAATTAGATAGGCTAACTGGATTGATATATCCCCAAAACACGGATTTAGACAGCAAGTTTTCTTCTGTAATGTGAGACGAAATAAATAATTATGATTTTTTTGTAGTCTGTCAGCCATATTGGTCCTCCATCTTATATTTTATAAATATATAATCATTATAATATACGGTGATTTAAATAAATTTATTGGATTCCTAGATTCCTATAACAGAGGTTTAGACAGTAAATTTACCTGTGTAAAATGAGTCAAAATAAGTAACTTTTTTGTGTTTGGCAGCCATATTGATCCTCCATATTAATTTTTGTATATATGTAATTAGACCTATTTCAATATACTGTAATTCAGATATGCTCTTTGGATTCCCAAATCACCAAAACAGGCGTTTAGACACTAAACTTGCTTGTATAATATAATTCGAAAATGAATAACGGAGAGTTTCATAGTACAGCAGCCATATTGGTCTGCCATATTTGATTTTGTGAGCATATAATCACTTCAATATAAAGCAAATATTCTAATTGGGCTTCCAGATCCCCAAAATAAGGTGTTAGGCACCAGCATCACTTATCTAGTTTGAATAATGAAGAGTCACGGCCATGGCATTTTAAGGATTTAGGGGCCGTTATAGACGCTATCTAGGAAATAAGACCTTTTGCATAGTCAGATTGTGGTAGGCTTTTGATATGTTATTAAACACACCTGTTGCTACAATAAATAGTTGAGAAACCTTTTGTAGCAATTTTTTTATGGCAGGGTCCTTTTTTTTTCATAAAAGCAGCCGACTACTGTCCTGATAACCACTCTTAGTCTTATGTACCTTGTTACAATTCCACAGTTAAACTGGCGCTTTGCAACTGGACAGTCACAAACCACGCATCGCTGCCACGTACTGATCTTGTCCAGTTTAGCTCCTCTGCACCCGTCCCGTCAGCAACTGGAAACAGTCACAAACCACGCATCGCTGCCAATATCAAATTCACGTACTGATCTTGTCCAGTTTAGCTAAATGAATTGGTACCTCTCCACCCGTCCCTATCCAGCGACAGAAGGTAGACGTGCCAACACTCATGAATGAAACGTTTCCAAGTCTACTTCATTTATCACATGCTAATGATACTCTACATCGATACCATAATACATTTGTAGCTTCATGATTGTATATATGCATATATATATATTATATATATATATATATATATATATATATATATATATATATATATATATATATATATATATATATATATATATATATATATATATATATATATATATATATATATATATATATATATATATATATATATATATATATATAAATATAAAACGAAAAGGTAGGCCTACTTAGAGTTGGTGCTCATGAGCACGGTTTTAACAACTTCGAAAGAGCCCTGCCAGACCATCAGAGAGCACAGAGGTCCTCGCGAGTACCAGGTTGGGAACGCCTGAACTAAAGGATATTTTAATAAGATTTCAACACAGCAGTATATTTTTGCACAGCAACCCACGAGGAAAATAATTCTTGTAGGGACTAAGATAAAGACTACTGAAAATGGCATGAGAATTATGAAAATAAATATGAATGAGCCTTTGGTTTTACGAAATAAAAGGAGAGACTCCTATTCACTAATGTATTAATATAATCTTAACCAAGCAAAATCATATATGAACGTCCAAGTGTAGACCCATTACTTTTGTGCACTTTGAAAATGTCACACTTGAGGCCAAGTTTTATCATACTCCTCCATTTTGGAAAATCCATTTAAGATCCTGGTATAATAAACCCCTTCTCTTTACGCATCATTACCTCCAGCTGAACAAGATATGCCGTAAACGCTCCAGAATCACTTTGTGCCAACAGCAATGAGGAATTTTGAACAAAGTACTCTTGTATGTTTTGATGTTGGATAACACCGTGAAATTCTTGACAACTAATTACATTAAAAATGTAGTGCCTAGAAGCTTTCGGTGATTTTAAATGCGTTAGTGTGTATATAGAAATAGACTGCGTAAAAGTGAAATAAAAGAATGTATTTATGAACGACACCACTTTTCTTTCTTCTATTGCTTATGATAAGTGAAACCCGACCTGATGCAATGAAAGTCAATGTTAATTGTGCAGTGGAGTGGATTCATCTTTTTCCTTAATCAATATATCTACCATCAAAGAGACGACAGTTTCTATCGTTCAATATTCAGACCGAAATTTTATTGATACTAATTGCCAACGCCAATTTGCTGAAGCATCATCAGAAGATCTCTGGTGAAATGGTGCATTTATCAAAATCGATACTGGCTGGAAACTCCTTCGCTTTATATGCTGATTAACCGTGTGATAGGCTTAAAAGGCTGAATATCTTAATCCTCCAGTGACCTTTGAGGGTTTGTTCTCTGCATCAAGAGAGGCGACGGAGGAAGTTCGTGGCTGAAAGCAAACCTTAAAGATCAACCAGGAGACAGGAGACAGTTTTTTTACTGTCCTCTTTGTCAAGGTGACATTCAGGTCGTTTCTATTCTCTTCATCAAAATGACATTCGCTCTATTTCTAGTCTCTTGGACAAAATGACATGCACTCCTTTTCCATCCATTTTAGCAAGACGACATTCGCTTTGTTTTTTACCCTTTGCCATATGACATTTATTTCATTTCTATTTTCTGCAGCAAGACGACATTTGCTTTGGGTTTGTCATTTTTAGCGAAATCATTTCATTTGTTTGTATTTTCATTCATAAGACGATATTTGCTTCGTTTCTGTTGTCTCTAGCAAGACGACAGTCACCGTGTTTATTTTCTCCTTAGTATCCTTATCAAGGTGACATTTTCGTTGTTTCTGTTCAGTCTTGCAAGATGACATTCACTTCACTTTCATTCTTTTATTATCTTTAGCAAGTTCCTAGTCTCTTCTGTAAGCAAAAAATTATTTTCTATTCTCTTTAGGAAGACATTTTCTTTGAGTATATTCCCTTTACCAAGATGGTGCTCAATATTTTCTCATGAAAGAGACTAGAAATGATCATCATTTTTATTCCCTATGTAAGATAACACTCACTTGCTTTCTAATTTCTTAAGCAAGATGACACTAAATTCGTTTCTATTCTTACTAACGAGATGGCTTTTGCTTCATTTCTGTTCCTCTACCAAGACGACAAAAATTTGCCTTGGTTTCTGTTTTCTTTGGAAAGATGAAATTCACTTCATCTTTAGTTTAGATTCTGATCACTTTTGCGAGACGACGTTCACTTCGTCTCTATTCTCTTTTTGGGCAGAAGACATTTCCTTCGTTTTCAGTCGTTTCAGCTCTGATATTCGCTTTGTGTCTGTTCTCTTCAGGAAAACGATACTCGATTAAAGGCCTCAACAGCAGTAAAAAAAGTTAAGTATGCCTTAGTTTAACCAGACCACTGAGCTGATTAACAGCTCTCCTAGGGCTGGCCCGAAGGATTGGAATTGTTTTACGTGGCTAAGAACCAACTGGTTACCTGGCAACGGGATCTACAGCTTATTGTGGAATCCGAACCACATTATAACGAGAAATGAATTTCTATCACCAGAAATAAATTCCTCTACTTCTTCACTGGCCAGTCAGAGAATCGAACGCAGGCCCAGCAGAGTGCTAGCCGATAGCGTTACCTCCCCACCCAATGAGGGAATAGCAGCAGTAAAGAAAACCACCGTGCGCAGTTTACAGATGCTGTTCATATGATTAGCGGTATTTTTTTTTTTTTTTTTTTTTTTCATGTCATTCAGGCAGTCATTCCAAGCACTGGGGCACTCCCGGGCATCCAGTGCTTAATACAGTTGGAACTGGGAGGAAACCCCACGAAGAGTTAATGGTTAGAAAGCCTGTATAGCAAGACTAGTGAAGGAGGAGGAGAAATGGAGATAAAGTAAAAGGATAATTAATGGATACAACTTGGGACTTAAAGGAACGCTGCAAACACCCTTTAGTAGTGCCTACAGCGTGCCATGTGAGGTGCACTGACGGCACTACCATCCAGCAAGGTCTGTTTTAAAGCTGGCTGTACATGTACAGTTCGCGGCTGGCATCGGGTTTGTCCTGCCGGGACTAGCGCGCGCTCCAGTCCGCTTGGGCATTGCCCACACACGCAGCTGACTTGCTCTACGCATATTTCGAGAGGGCAGATGAATATGCAGTGGCCGTGCTCTTCCTGTCAGTCCTGAAGTGTCCTGATAGTGACATTCCACCCTTTGATTTAGATCGTGTTTAATCATGGCACCAAGTAAAAGGAAGATGAGTGCAATAATGGCGAATAAGAACATGAAATTTGCAAGAAAAAGCGTAAAGTATGGGTGAGGTTATGGTCGAGAAAGAGACAAAGAAAATTATTTAGAATGGCTGATGATGCCTTCGGAGACCTTTTATTCTATTATATTCCTTTATGCTACCGTATATTTCATCTTTTTCTAGTACTCAATGACATTTTATTGTACTGTATTTCAGTTGGTTTTGTTAGAGTACAGTATATCGAGATATTTGACATATACTGTAGATCAAAACGGAGGCAAATACAGATGTACAGATATGAGAAATGATCCTCAAACGTACACATTTATATGTCTGTATCATTGAACAAGTTAGGAACTAAATTTTATACTGAACAAAAAGAACAGTGATTGTATTTTTATCCATCAGCATAGGCTAGGTCTTAATAAAAAAATTTAAAAAAATAAAACACGCTATTAGTAAAATGCATAAAAAGTACAAAAATAATCTTTTTCAAACACACCAGGATTTTCTTACAAATAATCATGTCTACAAAAATAAAAGCGTGGGCCCCAAACATGGAAGAAAATGCTACAAGAAATAAAAAAATTATTTCTTTCCTTGTAGCCTTTCCTTCCATGTTTGGCGTCCACGCTTTTATTTTTGTTAGACATGATTAATTGTAAGAAAAACCTGTTGTCTCAAAAATTAATTTTTACTGCATAGTACATTTTAATAAAAGCACGTTTTAAATTTTTTTTATTTTATACTTTTTAGTTTTGACAGAAATTGTAACCGATGTATGACTACGGTTAACGAAATTAATATCCAGTTACGGGGAGGAGGAGGAAGAAAGGGGGAAGGGGGAGGGAGGGGAAGGAAGGGAGGGAAGATAGGGGGGGATAGGAGGGGAGGGGAGGAGGTAGGAAGGGAGGAAAATGGTAATGGAATTTATAGGGAAGACTTAAAATTTTAAGGAACCATTAGAGAAAATAAAAGGAGAGTTTATCTAATAATTTATTTACAATAAAACTTGAAGGGAAATTTAAGGGAAGATAGATGGAGGGGGCAATTTAGGAGGGGAGGGAGGACGGAGGCAACTTCAGAGACCTATTGGCCTATCAGGAGGATGTAATGGGCTAATCTTCCCATGGAACACCTCCAATGCGTCTATAATCAGGAGGGGGAGGAGGTGTTAACGACTTAAGGAGGTTAGAAAAATAGAAGGGAGACTCTGGAAAAACAAAAAGAGGAAGGAACAACATAGTTTTGTCATTAAAAATAAAATGAAATTATTTCGACAATGAAAGGTTTATTATTTTAACAGGTAGGAGAAGACCTATTTTCGGAAGAAAATAAGGGAAATGGGAGGGGATGGCAAGAGGAAATGGGTCTTGGTGAAAGATGACAAATTTAACACGATCCTGCTGCTCCAAGATGGTAAGGAGAGGCAATTCCATCCGGCAAACCTTTTAAAGGTTCATTTCTTGGGAGATCTAGAACAATAAAAGTAAGGGGAAGAATTGGTTCCGAAATACACTTTGTTCACTTGAAAATTTTGGGAGAATACTGCTCCTCTGTCGAGAGATCAGTGAAGAAGACTGGAGGGAGAGAAGAGGGTTGAAGTGTTGGGAAGACTGGAAGAAGACTCGAAGAATACTACTTTTGCCAGGGTTGATGAACAGTTCAACTTCTGAAACGAGGTTCAAGAAGTATTCACTTGTTCTGGGAGGAAGTCGAAACTTGGGAATATGGAAACAATGTTTAGGTCATTTTGCTTTTGTAACGTAAGGAAAACAAATAAAGGTTTAAAATCTGAAATGTTCTAATGTAACGCCACATTTTATTGATCTTAATAAGGGAAGGGGATAAAACAAATTTTAGGAAAAAAAAAAAAAGGTCCATATAAGCAAATTAGACAAACGTGTTATGTACACTAAAATGGAAAAGATTTTCAAAGGGAAATTTTTGGGGGATGGAGGGAAAAGAGGAGGGGTGGAGGAGGCAGGGGTAGAGGGGGGGAAAGGGGAGGGGGAAGGAGGATGGAAAAGGGGGGGGGATGGAAGAGGGAAGGGGTGGGGAGGATAGCTAAATTAACACTTGATCGTGTGCTGGGGAGGGGAAGGGCGAATGGGAGGGAAGAAGAGGGGAAGGGAAACAGGGAGGGGAGAAGAAGGGAAGGGGAACAAGGAGGGGAGAAGAGGGGAATGGGAATAAAGAAGAAGGGGAAGGGAATATGATCGGGAGAAGAGGGGAAATGGAAGGGAAGAGGGGAAGGAGGAAAAGAGGGGGGAATGGAGGGGAAAGGAAGGGGATGGAAGTGGATGGGGATGGAAGAGTGAGGGGAGGGCAGGAAGGTGAGGAGGAGGACACGGATAAATTCACACTTGATCCACCTGACGGAGGGAGAAGGGAAGAGGGATCGGGGAAGGGGATGGAAGAGGGAAGGGGAGAGGATTTGAGGGAAACAGACAGACAGACAACACTTGATCAGATGCAGGGGAGGGCGATGGGAGGAGGAAATGGAAGAGGAAGGAGAGGGGAGGACGCAAAGGAGTTGTTCTTTGGAAGACGGAGAGGAAGTCATTTCAACATGGCTGAATAGACGATGGGGACAGAGCCAATTTCAAGTCCACCTGACGAAGGAAACAGGTCGAAAATTGAGTTACAAGACTTGACCCAAACAGACATACAGACAGACGGACAGATGCAGAAGTCAAGTTAAATAAAAGCATGTAAAAAGGAGTTGTCCCGTGCAAGACGCGCCAGTCGTTTCAACATGCTGAATAGACGATGGGATAGGCCAGTCTCGACAGGACTGGCATCAATAGCCCCCATACCTGTTAAAGACTGACCGGTTCATGTCAGTTGCCATGAAATCAGTGTGCCAGTCGCTTACGTGTACGGCCAGTGTCCCAGTCTCAACAGGACTGGCATCAATAGCCCCCATAAACGTTAAAAATTGACTGGTTCATGCCAGTCGTGTACGCGTATGGCCAGCATCCCGGTCTTGACAGGACTGGAATCAATAGCCCCCATACACATTAAAGACTAACCGGTTTGTGCCAGCTGCTATGAAATCAGTGTGCCAGTCACGTATGAGTATGGCCAGCGTCCTGGTCTCGACAGGACTGGCATCAATAGCCCCCATACCTGTTAAAGACTGACTGGTTCATGTCAGTCGCTATGAAATCAGTGTGCCAGTCGCATATGTGTACGGCCAGTGTCCCAGTCTTAACAGGACTGGCATCAAAAGCCCCAATACACGTTAAAGACTGCCCGGTTCGCGCCAGTCACGTACCTGTATGGCCAGCATCCCAATCTCAACAGGACTGGAATCAATAGCCCCCATAAACGTTAAAGACTGACAGGTTCTTGCCAGTCGCCATGGAATCAGTGTGCCAGTCGCATACACATATAGCCAGCGTCCCAATCTCGACAGGACTGGAATCAATAGCCCCCATAAACGTTAAAGACTGACCAGTTCTTGCCAGTCACTATGGAATCAGCGTGCCAGTCGCGTACGCGTATGGCCAGCGTCCCGGTCTCGACAGGACTGGCATCAATAGCCCCCATACACGTTAAAGACGGACCAGTTCGTGTCAGTTGCTATGAAATCAGTGTGCCAGTGGCATACGTGTATGGCCAGCTTTTGGCACAAACCGGTCCGTCTTTAATGCGTATGGGGGCTATTGGTGCCAGTCCTGTTGAGACTGGGACGCTGGCCACACATGCACGCGACTGGTACAGTGATTTCATAGTGACTGGCATGAACCTGGCAGTCTTTCAGGGGAGCGCTGACTCCTTAAGTTCCCATTATAAAGTAAGTGCTTATAACTATTTTATGAATGAAGGGATTTGCTTCAAATTTTTACCACTTGTTCTTCAACTAATAATGGAAATTTTCATCATGGGAAATTTAGAAATTCGACTTCTAAATTAACTTGTTTTTACAATTGATAGGAAGATTGTAAAACTTTTCAAAAAATATGCAAAAAAAAAGTTTCACTCAAAAATTAATTTCCCATATTCGAAATCAAGATATATAGTTATACTACATGCTATGAAAGTCTCATCGAATTTGGTTCAGTCTTCTTGGAGTTATAAAAAAAACAAAATTTTGAGAAAACGGCAAAAGAAAAAAGTTTATGGTTATTTTGTAATAACTATGAAACTACGGCATTTAGATGCCTGATTTTTTGCACAAAACTATTTTGTCCTATAAGAAATTTGCCTTGAAATTTTCGATATAATCAAATGAATAGAAATGTGCTCTCTTTGATTTATATGTTACCTAAAACTTGCATATATATATATATATATATATATATATATATATATATATATATATATATATATATATATATATATATATATATATATATATATATATATATATATATATATATATATATATATATATATATATATGTATGCATGTACATACGTATGTATATATTATATGAATATATATTCCTCAGCAAAACAGCAAGAAGGCACTAAAGCAGACAGCTATATGGT
>NC_089769.1:24952083-24957083 GCF_040412425.1 Macrobrachium rosenbergii
GTAGGCTATATGCTATCAGTGCGAAATTTTTACCAATAAATTATAACATTAAATGCCCTAATGAGGTTAGGCCAGGACATGGTATTTTAGGGAAGGTTTGTTTTCATCGTTTTACACGCCCTAAAGTTTTCCTCATAGCCTATAAAAATATATGCTACCAATATAAATTTTCTACATAACCTATACACGCTGCCACTGTACATGTTTTCCGTTCAGATATTGGAGAGGCAAATAAACAAACAACTGGGAGGATCAAGGAAACAAACGGTGAACAACTAAGCCTACACAAGCCACGAGTCAGACGACAACTCACTGCAGTAAAATCAACTTTTGTGGTCTTACATAATAATTATAATATTATGAAAAATAGTAATCACTAATTAGAATACCACCAATCTGAATATCTCTTAAGCAGGAAAATAAATCCCTTACTTTGATATGGGCGTTCTGGTGTTGTTGCTATCCCAGCAGGCGAGACGATTCCCGTTTGCTTCGTCCCTCTCTTCCGAGATGCCATCGTACAAATTTCTCCCTCATAAGGGAGGCACTTTTCTTGCATATGGCAAAGTTATTGCGTGAATGAATGCACTACACGGTATGAAAATCCGAAAAGGAAATGCGTCACAAAGCACCAAGATTTCACTTGAACCAGAACCAAAGACAACTGGAGATGTTTTATTGGTAAAACCCGACGCTCTGTTTGGAACTGTTTCCTACTTATATAATTTCATATTTCCGAAAATGCGCAGTAAATATATGTCAGAAAGCATAAAATATTATATGTATACTAGTTGGCATGGTATACCTGTGATAACGAGTTCAAAACATTGAGATGCATAGATATATATTTACTTTTCTTGAAATGTTGTTTGATATTTTTCTAGAGAACGAACGAGCTCTTATCGTAGAAAATGGGTAGTTTTAGTAGGACACTGAAGTAAATTTCTCACTTTCCTCTATCCGGAATTAGCAAGTCATACAAACATTGTACGACAATTTGTCGCTCTATGTCGCTCACAGGGCGATATTGCAGGGCGATATCGAGATACACACATACATATTTACTCTTATATTATATTTTTTGCGAGAGAGAGAGCCAGTTTTTATTTTAGTAGGAAAGTAAAGTATATTTCTCACTTCCTCTTAAAAAGTCATACAGAAATTTTGCGACAATTTTTCGCTCAATGCCGCTCAAATGCCGGTAAATGCGGTGTATAAAAATGTAAAAAAAAAAAAAAAAACACTCAAAGAAGTTGTTTTTAGTAATAATACTTCAGGACGTGTTTATTTAGACATATACCAGTCCAAAACTGTCGAAATTCGGCGATCGGCGCGTCCCTCAAATTGTATGGAGGCTATTGATGCCAGTCCTGTCGAGACTGGCTTGTCCATTAAGAGAAGTCAGGAAACATAACAGCTTCTAATTAAGAAACCAAAAGATACTCAAATGTACAGTATACTGGGCAACAAACTTCGTATTATGCAGTGTTTCAAGAGTTTTCAATTGTCTCTCATTTCCATTTTAGTTTTCTGTAAATGAAAAAAATTGCGATAGCTTTGTCTGTCCGTCCGCACTTTTCTGTCTGCACTTTTTCTGTCCTCCCCCAGACCTTAAAAACTGCTGGGGCTAGAGGGCTGCAAATTGGTATGTTCATCAGACCTCTAGCCTCAGTAGTTTTCATTTTATTTAAGGTTAAAGTTAGCTATAATCATACTTCCGGCACCGCTATAGATGCCAACAACACAGGCCACCACCGGACCGTGGCTGAGTTTGATGGGCCGCAGCTGAGGCCACCACTGGATCGTGACTGAGTTTCATGGGCTACGGCTCATACAGCATTATACGCTGTGCAGAAAACTCGATTGCGCCGAAGAAACTCCAGCGCATTTTTTACTTGTTGTTTCTCGTTTGCAGCATGAAATTTAGTGGCATCACTTCTGTTCTCTCCACTAGCAATGACTCTCTTGTTAATTGATGGCAGTCCCACTCTTGCATTGCAATAATTCCCGGAGGCGCCGATTTTAAAGCGCGGTAAAATGTAGCCTTTTTCAGTGTAATTGATTCATTAAAAGCTCCCCGTCATTACAAATACCAGAATGTCATGTGTCAACGGAACAGTTTTTTTTTTATCCATTTATTACTTAGGAATAATAATAATAATAATAATAATAATAATAATAATAATAATAATAATAATAATAATAGTAATAATAATAATAATAATTATTATTATTATTATTATTATTACTAATATTATTATTATTATTGTTGTAATAACAATAATTACAATAATACTATGATAAAGCTACTACTACTAATGATGAAAATAATGATTACTCATCATTTGCATTATTTCATAGTTCCAAAACTCTAACAAGGGAGATGAAAACATAATAAAGGAAACAAAATCTCGTAAAGCGCCGCCTATGGCAATGCCTCCTTCCTCTGTTCCATAGGACCAAGAGGATTCAACTGAATGCCCATCAAAAGCTGCAGAGTCACAGCAACACAACTTGAGTTTATATTTTATCATTCAGTTTGTTGTTAATTTTTGTTTTTGTTTTAGGTATTTCCAAAGAGTGTTTGCAGCGTTCCTTCGGCTGGTATATGCATCCACTGTATAGCCTTTTACTTTTACTCCATTCCTTGTTCCTTTCTTCAATTTTGCTGTCCAACCTATCTAACTATTATTTCATTTTCTTTATTTCCTTGAGCTCTTTATCTTGTTGACCAACCAATCCAGCTTCCTAAATTCAAGCAATGAGCGGCCGAAAATGCCCCTATGTTTGACGGCATAAATTTCATGCAATCAAATCAAGTCAAAGCTATTGAATGAATTTGCTTTACAAGATAATTTAATTTTCTATAATACTGATTTTGGGGGCAATTTGAGCAAAATCGAGTTACATATACCATTCCATTTTCACTTACGTTAATGTCAAAATTCATCGACGGTCAGGATCGATCCAACGATTGTTATACAAACTAGACAGGCCGTACTTGAAGCATTGCGTTGGAAATAAGAAAAAGAAATTAAAATTAACTTAACTTATTTAAAATCACATAGTAAAATGCCGCGCGAATAACAGGGATAATTACGTGAATTGTATATGAAAAAGTTTCCGTCTTGAAGGGCATGTGTATATGTATATATATATATATATATATATATATATATATATATATATATATATATATATATATATATATATATATATATATATATATATATATATATATATATATATATATATATATATATATATATATATATATATATATATATATATATATATATATATATATATATATATATATATATATAAATAATATTAGCGTATAAATATATTACTATATATATATATATAAATGCATATGATATATATATATATAGACAAGAAGACTTGCGTTATTACACCCTGGGATTATATTGTAATCAAAAACGGATAGGTTTGGACTTAAAAAGCAAACGCTGTTACAACTAAGATTTCTCATGAATGATCAAAAATGTTAAATCTTGTACAACACCTTCTAAAAACATAACAAATCTCTCACACGTCTTTGAACTTATTTCTTACGCCCTACCCGCGCAAAAAAAGTCATCTGTTGGGAAGAAAGGGCTTTTTAGTTAAATTACTAAATCAGCTTTAAAAAACATACGCTACCTGGGGTACATCAAGATTATTATTAATCAAATGTCAGGCAATGCAATCCAATCGAGACTACAGGTATCGGCAGAAAGAGCCAAATCAAAAGTCCTTATATAGAAGGCAAGCTGCCATTAAACTAAAAAAATGGGAAAAAGATGAAACAGTTGAAAAAATTAAGAAGAAGAAGAAGAAGAAGATATATATATATATATATATATATATATATATATATATATATATATATATATATATATATATATATATATATATATAAAATATGAATATATTATATATTTATAAATAACCATTACTTTACCAAAATTAAAAATAACCAAATGCATCATAAGCCTCGATATGAAGTCTACAATTGGGTGACAAGAATCATACCATTAACTCCTTTGTGACAAAGGTAAGAATCGGTCTTTTGGGGTGATAAAACGAGACGCCCGACAAGGACTCTTGGCAGACGCTCATTAGAAAAAGATTTCCTCATGAATGATCTCATTGCAAAATGTTAACATCTTGTTTACTTGTTCCCCTGGATTGTAATTTAATCCAGAAATCCTACACTTAAGATAGATTTTTGCAAAAATTGTTTTTGAAATTTATTTCTTACTGAGAATAACCTAACAAATTACAATCAAATTTCTTAAAAGTCATCTGGTTATTGTTTCAGTAATTTCACTTTTTTAGTTAAATTACTAAAATCAGGTGGTTAACCAAAACAGCCATAATAAATAAGCCTGATCGATATAATCAAGATTATTATTAATCAAATTTGGCCCTTAATGCTAATCTACAACACGCCCTTCATTGGTAAACTGGTCCTCCAAATTGAAGATGGCAGAGATCCAGCAGAAACTGGTGAGTTATATAGAACAGAAAGCTGCAACATCAAGAAGCTAAAATTAGGTATATCCACCAAGCCAGGCAAATTAAGATGAAAAGGTCCAAAAAACAATTATAGCTCTATATATATAGATGTGTGTCACCCCGAAACCATAGGGAGGGACCATGTACAACCTCCTTGAAAAGTAAACAAACATTAATAACAAGCAAACATGTTTTATATATGAGGATGTCTACAAGTGAAACAAATAGATAGGTTTAACAAATTAAATAAAAATAAATATAATCTTAAATGAAAAAGGATATATATATATATATATATATATATATATATATATATATATATATATATATATATATATATATATATATATATATATATATATATATATATATATATATGTAATTTTAAAGCTGGGGTCTTGTAGATAAATGGGTATACTGGCATGATACGCAACTTATCTTAATTACCACAAAAATCTGAACTCTGGCCATGGGGA